>NC_141106.1:31867215-31872215 GCF_041138505.1 Cibotium barometz
CAGATAGACGTCAGCTTCTAATTAAATACAAGACATGTGAATAGAAGACACGAACGCACGAACGTAACATCTGCAGAGTACTCTCTCTCTCTCTGGCTAAACACGCTTGTAATCTAGGGTTTAGGGTTTGAGTGCATTCTGTAGAGTACTTCAACGCACCATCTGCAGAGTGGCTTTCTCATTTAGGGTTTCTTTTGGTTCATCTCTTATTGTCTATTATGCAGGATTTTTTGTCTACGCACACAGTTTTTGTTTTGTGCAATGCCGTCCACAATATCCCTACCATCTGCAGAGTACTACTTCAACGATTTTTTATTTACTGTCAAGATTTTTGACATGTTTTTCTGTGCGCTTCATTGTTGCTTGTCTGTTTTAGGTTTGAGAGAGTGTTTGAAGCTGTGAAGACGAAGTTGCTTCAAGAATTTTTACATCCTGCTGTTCAAGAAGCTATTGAGGGGGCTGTGACCAAACGTCAGAAGTTTGAAGCCTTTAATGGTGATTCTAGTGGTTCTGCCATGAGACAAATTTATTTACAGAATTTTGGCTACGCAACTTCTAGTTCATCTGCACGTCCTTCGTCCGGTTGTTTAGATCTTATTGCAGGAACGGTCTTCAAGCTGTTTGAGATACATGGAGGAAATCAGGAGTGCCTAGGTAGTTTTGTCTTCATTGATGCTAAGATCGGCATAACAGCATTTCACTCTGTGGTGCGAGGGAAGAATGTTTTGGATGGGCATACTCTATTTGTTGACAACTATAAGCTGCAGCATGTTGCCTCTTGGCCATTCTATGACCTCTCCTTCTATCGAGCATCCGATAGGCCTGAAGACGCAATGTTTCTACGTTTAGGTGAAAGCACGGGAATATTTAAGCGCGAGTTTTATTATAATCATAGTAATGTTGTTTGTTGTCTAATGCTCTGTGCTGGTTTTGTTGTCTCTAAGTATGCATTATCTTCTTCAACATTTTAGGGTCTGAATTATTTGTAGCTGGTTTTCCGGCCCTCGATAAGAAAAGTAAGGATCTGAAAGAAGAGGTTCTTATTACGCCTGGAAGCATTACACGCGTTTGTTCTGCAAGTGGTTTTGACTTTGTCACGGGCGCATACAGTTGTTGTAAGGGCATGTCAGGTAATGTTGTCAAAGATTTGCAGCGCAAAACCGAACAAGAATGTGACCACAGCTTCTACTGGTTAAGTCTTACTGCTTCAGCTGGTTCTTAATAACCTCTCCTATTACTCTAGTATTCTTGGTATTCTGCAAAGACGGGCAACAACCACAAATTGAGCTTCTGACAAGAGAAAATAGAAAGAACAAATACTACTCGAATCATTGCACAACGCATAGGTATTACAAGCATCATTGCCAATGACCAATCTGCAAAGAGTTCTTCCAAATTTGAAGCCAATTATGCATATGGAAAACATCACCTAGTCATTCTAGTGCTACTGCATTCTTCTCATACTCGCATATTGCTAAAAAAAGACTGCTGCATCCTAATGTGTTCAAAGAATTCTTGTAAGTAGTTGTATGATTGTGGTGAAAGCTTGCTTATTGCCATATATACCTTGTTTGATCAAATACACAATGCGTTTCCAAAACTCACTTCTATGGTGAAAGGTATTACAAGCATCGTTGTCAATGACCAATCTGGAAAATGAGGATGCATCTACCTGCCAATGATTAAAAAAAGCAAACTCAAAAAAAAAATCATGAAACCAAAACTCTTAATTAAATGTACAGTACATCAACAATTCAAAGATGAAATAGAAAAGAAACTCTTACTCTAATTCTTCTGCATTCCGTTCATTCATGAGGCATAGAGAGGTGAACTTTTTGCGTATTGCTACAACAGAGAGAAAGCATCCAAAATCACTTTTGCTCGGAACGTTTTCTGCAGAGTAACGCGCCAGCGTTAAGGAACTCTCGCCAAGGAATCGTTCTTCATCCTTATCAATCTGCTTTCCGTATCTACAAGTGAATGGACAAACAGCAATTAAACTACAATTGTACTTTATGTTAATTAACACCTGAAAGGAGAAGTAATAAAAATTCACCTGCAAGTGAATGGACAAATATCAATTAAACTACATCGAATTATAATTTATGTTAATTAATGTCTGAAAGGAGACGTAATAACAATTCACCTGAAGTATGTTGAGGGTGACCTAATACTGTAATCTTCAGGAATTCTTGAGCTGATATCCTCATTCAATGTGAAATAGGTCGTATTCTCTTGAAATTCATTCATTAAATGCATACCGAGTAATAACCCTTCAGGATCTACTACTGCCCCTCCTATAATGTTCAAGCAAGTAAAAACATATCTCAAACAAATCTATCACATTCAGATAAATATTAAGTAGAGATCTGCAAATCTTTGACAACATTACCTGACATGCCCTTACAACAACTGTATGCGCCCGTGACAAAGTCAAAACCACTTGCAGAACAAACGCGTGTAATGCTCCCAGGCGTAATAAGAACCTCTTCTTTCAGATCCTTACTTTTCTTATCGAGGGCCGGAAAACCAGCTACAAATAATTCAGACCCTAAAATGTTGAAGAAGATAATGCATACTTAGAGACAACAAAACCAGCACAGAGCATTAGACAACAAACAACATTACTATGATTATAATAAAACTTACGCTTAAATATTCCCGTGCTTTCACCTAAACGTAGAAACATTGCGTCTTCAGGCCTATCGGATGCTCGATAGAAGGAGAGGTCATAGAATGGCCAAGAGGCAACATGCTGCAGCTTATAGTTGTCAACAAATAGAGTATGCCCATCCAAAACATTCTTCCCTCGCACCACAGAGTGAAATGCTGTTATGCCGATCTTAGCATCAATGAAGACAAAACTACCTAGGCACTCCTAATTTCCTCCATGTATCTCAAACAGCTTGAAGACCGTTCCTGCAATAAGATCTAAACAACCGGACGAAGGACGTGCAGATGAACTAGAAGTTGCGTAGCCAAAATTCTGTAAATAAATTTGTCTCGTGGCAGAACCACTAGAATCACCATTAAAGGCTTCAAACTTCTGACGTTTGGTCACAGCCCCCTCAATAGCTTCTTGAACAGCAGGATGTAAAAATTCTTGAAGCAACTTCGTCTTCACAGCTTCAAACACTCTCTCAAACCTAAAACAGACAAGCAACAATGAAGCGCACAGAAAAACATGTCAAAAATCTTGACAGTAAATAAAAAATCGTTGAAGTAGTACTCTGCAGATGGTAGGGATATTGTGGACGGCATTGCACAAAACAAAAACTGTGTGCGTAGACAAAAAATCCTGCATAATAGACAATAAGAGATGAATCAAAAGAAACCCTAAATGAGAAAGCCACTCTGCAGATGGTGCATTGAAGTACTCTACAGAATGCACTCAAACCCTAAACCCTAGATTACAAGCGTGTTTAAGCCAGAGAGAGAGAGAGTACTCTGCAGATGTTACGTTCGTGCGTTCGTGTCTTCTATTCACATGTCTTGTATTTAATTAGAAGCTGACGTCTATCTGTGCGAAAAAATCATGTGCATTAGTGGTATATATAGATCATTCATTGAGTCTCACAAAAAAGCACGCAAGGAGAGCCTCAGCTCTATTTGACACGGGCATGCCCAAGGGGGATCAACGATGGAGAAGGTTTGGGGGTCGCATCTTGACGCGAGAGACGTTGATCTTGGCGGCGGGCGCCAGTTGAGTAATCTCGGGCCCAAAGTAATCTCGGGGCCAAAGCAATCTCGGGCGGGGGCAGGCGGTGGGTGGCGAATGAGTAATCTCGGGCCCAAAGTAATCTCGGGGCCAAAGTAATCTCGGGCTAGGGCAGGCGGGGGGTGGCGAATCTTTTTCGAAAAATAAAGAGAATTGAATGCATTGGTATAATTTTGAAAATTTTGAAAAGAGTCCGTACTTCTTTAAATGATATTTATTAAACATCATTACATGGACATAATGCTAGCCGCCACTAAGTAATCTCGGGACAATAGTAATCTCGGGATAATAGTAATCTCGGCATCGTAATTTTGGGAGGACTTCATTGACATTATAGTCTCTCTCTCTCTCTCTCTTTCTCTCTCTCTCTCTATAGCCAATACATTGCAGAAAGTGGGGAGGAGAAGAACATTCTATTATCTTATTGGATCTAAAGATCAAACTACCACTTACATTAATCTGTCAAGAAGGTATTTCTCTTAGCTTAATCTTTCTTATACATTGAGCTATACTTTTGGTTACAAGCATTGCCAAAAAACACCTTGTTTTGACATGATTTGATCTCCAATGTGATGTGCATTATCTTTGAACAATTTATAGTTTAGCATATTGATCAATTTGATAATGAAATTCTTTGTTTTGACATTATTTTATCTCCAATGTGATGTGCATTACCTTTAAACAATTTATGGTTTAGCATATTAATCAATTTGATTGTGTATGTATTGATAATGTAGTCTTAAATGTCCACAATGATGGATTGGCTAGTTGGAGATGAGGATAGTGATGATGCAAGTACTGATGATGATCTAAACATTGAAGACCAATGTCAGGTTACTTGCGCCTCCGTGGATTTGCCACCCACCGGCTCGCGTACATGTTAGACTCCTTGGTCCGTGTTTCAAGACGGGTCGGATGGAAAGCCCAGAGCGCCAGCGTCTCGAGCGCGCAGGTGCAAAAAAGCCCGCCACGAGTGGCGCGCGCTTCGTTCCTCGGCCGGCACGACGGCATCGGCGGGCCAACTAGAGCCCGCTCTTGTCCCGCCGCGCCAGCCCACGCTGACCAGCGCCCCGCGTCGAGCGGCGGACCAGCTCACGCCGTTCCGCATCCGACCGGGGCGCACCCGCGGCCTCCATTCGCTTCCCTCCCAGCAATTTCAAGCACTTTTTAACTCTCTTTTCAAAGTCCTTTTCATCTTTCCCTCGCGGTACTTGTTCGCTATCGGTCTCTTGCCCGTATTTAGCCTTGGATGGAATCTACCACCCACTTAGGGCTGCATTCC
>NC_141106.1:31877215-31882215 GCF_041138505.1 Cibotium barometz
ATGGTTTGAAGAAGCAAAATACTAATAAACTACACTTTAATATATATTAATTTTGTATCCTCTCTCTCTCTCTCTCTCTCTCTCTCTCTCTCTCTCTCTCTCTCTCTCTCTGCGCCACATGCATACCAAGCAAGCTCTCGCTCTCTCTCTCTCGCTCTCTCTCTCTCTCTCTCTCTCTCTCTCTCTCTACTGTGTCGATTCCAGAACCTCAAGCTGTTTATGTCTCTCTCTCTCTCTCTCCCATGCCCACGATGGGTGCTGCGATTCACCCATGCCACTGCTGGGAATGAATTCAGCAGCACGAAGGAATCCATGATGTGCAGGGGGCGTGCCAGGCTGCGTGTGGAGGGCAGGCGCAGGTTGTTGTACCCAATAACCAGAGGGCAGCAGGGTTTGGACTTTGATCCAGTAGAGAGACAGAGAGATACTCTCACTCTCTCCCTCTCTCTCTGTGCGGATCTAGCAGAGAGAGAGAGAGAGAGAGAGAGAGAGAGAGAGAGAGAGAGAGAGAGAGAGAGAGAGAGATTCGTAGAGAAAGAGGGCTGCTGGTCATGGAACTCGATGGAAACGAGAAGGCACGAGAGAACTACACATGAGCATGAGAGGTAGAGAAGGCAAAGAAATTACTCTTCCTTCTTCTCACCCTTCGACTTTACATTCCAAAAAAAAGGGCAACTTCTTCTCTATTTAATGAATTTCTTTTATTAACCCCAAATCCCAGCCACTATCCTTTATCTTTGATGAAAAAAGTGTCAAGAGAAATGAGTCATGGTGATAGGCATTGGATTTGATTAAAGACCACTATGGCTACCTATTATTTGATGCATGGTAGTTTCTAAAATGTTGTATTTTTTTCCTGTTTTGACCTTTCGTGGTGGCTACCTACACTTTCCAAGTATCTCTCTCTCCCTCTTCGAATCTCTCTCTCTCTCCCTTATCACATACTCTCTCTCTCTCTCTTTCTCTCTGTCTCTCTATATATATATATATATGTGTGTGTGTGTGTGTATCCCACAAAATCTCTCTCTCTCTCTCTCTCTCTCTCTCACAAAAGTTATCTATCTCTATGTGTACCTAGGGTTCATCGACACAACTTCCTGATTCCTCCTCCATCTAGTAGCAATGTTGATTTTTTACGGGTAAGGATGCCCATCGAAATCTAGGTTTTTTTTTTCTTTTTTGGGAAATTTTACTATTTTTTGCTTTATTTTTTTGACGGAACCCTGCTAAAACTGACTAGTAAAGGGTAAAGCGGGTGTCAAAAAGCAACCCCGTCTCGTAGCCCGTGCAGGTCTGTACGTAATATTCCTTCAAAATCTTACATATTTTTTTAAGTGTAGCCACAGTAGGTAGTACAAATATAGTGGAGAAGACAGACCCCATATGCCCTGTTGCTGGCTATAAAAGCGAGAGCAAAGCGCGGCGAGAGAGAGAGAGAGAGAGAGAGAGAGAGAGAGAGAGAGAGAGTACCCGTGTGTGTGGGAGAGAGATGGAGTCATTCATGTTCTCCGCATGCCAGCGGCTTCTGCAAAGCTCATTCCCCTCCCTTTGCACCCTCCCTCGCTTGATTTGCCGATTACCACCACCCATCCGCCAAAGTCCAAGTTTTGTAAACCGAGGCACGTGAGTTTCCGAAAAAGTGCAAAGGAGTATGAATAAAGTTGTTGAACATCACGGAGTTTTGGCGCAGCTGGGTGCATCTGGGTTCAAATCCACACTTTTACAAACACATACAGACCATTACACACACACACATATTTTGATACTTATATATATATATATTGTAATTTAACCCAAGAGAATGTGTACAAGGATGTGTGTGCAACATGGAGTTTTGGCATAGCTAGGTGCATCTCATCGTGGTCGTGTGGGTTCAAATCTACACATACAGACCATTAAACACACACACACACACACATCCTTGTACACATTCCCTTGGCCTAGTTTACAATATATATATATATATATATATATATATATATATATATAATTATTAAAATATGTGTGTGTATGTGTGTGTGTGTGAGAGAGAGAGAGAGAGAGAGTGAGAGAGACGGCTAAAATGAAGAGCCAAAAGGATTAGCCAAGGGTTGCCACCATCCAACAAAAGTATCATGCCACTAGCATAACATGCCACATTTTCTGTTCTTGGTGAGAAAGGGTGATGCCATCTGGGACTCTCTGTGTACTTTCATGGAAAAGAGGACCACTTGGTCTCTAGTAATTACTGGGGTAAAGGGGTGTACTCTGGCATAAAGGAGATGGGCGAGTAAAAACTTTGGGAGGGGCCTTGTTGAGCCAGCCTTGGAGAAGGGGGGGGGGGGGGGGGGGGCGGGGGGAGATAGCCGCCACGCTCAAAGAGGAGCAAATTCCCTACATGGATTTCAAAATAAAGTTCCACAACTGGAACCCAATAGCCAAATTCAATCCAACAAGAATTCCCTCATTCAAAAATCCAACAACCTGAAACTCCAAATCCAGAATACATCCAGAGTTCTCAATTCCACATCCAGAATTCAGAAATTCCACATCCAGGATTCAGAAATTCCCCATCCAGAATTCCGAAATTCCATATCTAGAATAATCAATATCCACATCCAAGATTCTGGAATCCCAGATTCTCTAATTTCAAATCATCATTTCCTTACATCCCAACCTCGAGCAAAGTAGCATCAATCTCTTTCAAAACCCATAGATTGATTCCAACCAACCCACTAACCTGGTCACGAGTGACTCCTGATTAGACTAACCTGGCCACTAGTAGCATCTCGGGTCGGCCTAACTCGGTCCCACGCTGGCATTTTTCTCAATTTCTAGGCTATCCACATCGAAAATGTAATATTTTAATTTATTTTGTCCTATGTGAATTATGAATATTATTTAGATTCAGTAAGTTTATTTTGTCAACACCTTCCCTTTTCACCTGATTGGTTGGAGGAGTGCGTTGAACAATCTACACACGCATTGCAAGATGCGTGAAGGTCACCTAATCAAATCACTATCAACATGTGCTTATGCAAACACACAAACAAAGAAACAATAACGCCCGTTTCACAAAATAAAGAGGGCTATGAATAAGGAGAGGCAAGCTACACACAATGGAGAAGAAGCAATAGAGCAGCAATCTACACACACATTACAACATGCATGTCTATTTTGGAGGATAGTCCCAAATCTTCTCAAATTAGAAATACCATTTTCTCTTATCTCTTAGAGGATGGCATATTTCATGTAGTTTGATGTGAATAGGGAGGATATCTCATTTTTTAGGTAAAGGAAAGAAGGGAAGTATATGTAAACTTATCACACCTTGTACTTTGCATACATGTCTACTAAAGCATCGCTAACACAATGTTGTTTTGCAGCAAGTGCTCTTTTTCAATCTCATCATGGATTTGTTTGCTCTTTTGAAGTCATGGACAGGTGACCACCATACTGACCATTTTTGGAGTGCATACTGAGCACTCCAAACTTAAGTTCAAGCCTCTAACAACACACTAGCCTAGGAGACAAGTCTCTTTGGCTCATTGTGGATGCTTCTATACATGCAAGCAAGGCTCGAACTTAAGTTTGAGTCTCATCTCCCAATCATAGATTTTCATCAACCTAGGAGACAAGCCTTTTGGGCTAAATGTGGATCTTTGTGCACATGCAATAAAGGCAACTTTTCAAGTCTCACCTCCCACTCCTAGCATCAAACTAGCCCATCGCACAAACCTCTTGGGCTTAGTATGGATACTAGTCTGTTAGCATCTCCATGGCGTCATGTCAACTAAAGCTTTGAGGGTCATTCATCTCGATCCTATCTCCAGAGAGGAAGTGAGTAAACTCTCTCACTCTTCGGGGAGTTTTGGTGAGGTGATAAACTTTAAGAGGAGCAGGCCAATCATGACCTAGTAACATAAAGGAGAATTTATCCATGTCATGCTGGCCAGAGGTCGTGCGACAGTCAAGGATGTCAGGTCCAAGATTTGAGCTTCTTTTAGGAAAATTGTCCCTTTCCAGGATACCCTTATGGGACTTTGGTTGACTCCTCGTAGAGTATCGCAAGATGGATAAATAATACTTTGCGGAGCAGGAACAGTGTCAGAGGAATCCAAGAGTTTGGGGGTGTTCCTAGGGATGGCAAGGGTCGCACATGTATGAAGTTTTCTCTGTGTGTCTACCCTTACGGACCTAAAGTCCAGTATAAGACCGATACGCCCTAGATGGCATGGGATACATGCAAAGTGGGGGTAAAGAAATTGGGATAATCGAAAGAGTTTTGAGCTTTATGAAATAAGGAATTGAGGACTTTAACCATCGGTTGATTGGGTCCAGAGAGACTCGCCTATTCATTGATGAAAAAAATAATTATTGTAGTAGGCTAAAGCCCCGATAGCGGTCTTGAGGGGGGGACTATGTTTCTGGGGACTTGTGAATGAAGAGCTAACGGGTCAGAGGAACCCTCACTATTTAGTGCATGGTTTTTGGGCAGACCATTTGGCAGCGGCACACTTTAGGTGAATATCTGACCAACAGAGGAGTGAAACCATTAAGCTAAGTTAGACTGTACGGGGTTAGAACGTTAAAATCATCAATTTCAAACTGTTCAAATTCACTCAACCTTCAAAGCAATGAGTTCCCAACTAGCTTGGGTTCTCTTGCAAGTTTGAGAGTAGCTCCATGCATTTGTTAACAAGCTACCCTCCACATTGGCACTTGTGAGACCAACAACAGGTGTATCCAAATCAGCTTTGTTCTACTTGCTCCAAGTGCTCCATGAAGACGCTCTTCCTCGGTTGCCCTAGGCATGCAAAAACGCCTCACGCCCTTGACTTCTTGCTTTTGGATAATCTACAAATGATGCTTGGCATTCCTATTTATAGGGCCCTAAGTCATTTGGCCTACCTCGATTTGTGTCTTTTTTGATTTATGTTTATGTGATAAATGTTTATCTAATAACCATCCAATTTTAGTCATAGTTTTTAAAGTGACTTTTAAATGAATGCTCTTTAAAT
>NC_141106.1:31887215-32029715 GCF_041138505.1 Cibotium barometz
GGAGCTTCGAGGAAGCTAGGGATTCACAGAACAGGTATTCTGGAGAGTTTTAGGGGCTGAAAACAGAGAATTCAGCATGCTGAATTTTTCGGACAGGTTTGTGAAAGTGCTCCCTTGTGCAAGGGAAATCACCTAGAGTTTGAGGATGTTGCCCTCAATGACTTCTACTGTGGTTGTGCTGCCAAAATTGGGTTAGAGTGGTTTTTCAGCCCAATAAAAGAGGCTGCTAGTAGAAGGTGATTCGCTCTTGATCCTACAGGTGCGGGGACCTGAGGATATGCTATGGTTGTGACTGGCACGCAAATTGGAGCTCAAAACAGTGAATTACAGCTTGCTGTATTTTTCTGCAGGTTTAGGGTTTCGCCTCCATTTGATGCCTAAAACCCCCAGAAGCTTCAGGGAAGCTAGGGAACGGTCTTGCAAGTGTTTTGGGGCACGTTCCCTAGTTGGCCCTTGTTGACCGCTAGGCTCATCCTCTTGACTTGAGTTACTGGATATATCCATGTTGTCCTCAAAGTCCATTGCATCTATGCAACACTCATTGAATTGTTTATGTCTCTTGACAAAGAAAAGAAAGCCCCAAAAATAATATAATGCCATGTTACAGCTTCAAGTCCAAACATGCAGTTAAACCTGTTTATGAAAAGAGAACATGAAAAACCTCACTAATAACAATTTCTCTCATTAAGAGGACCATCAGTGTGCACTTCACCGGCATTGGCCAGCACAAGAGGCAAGGAGAATATCGACAACACAGCAAAAAGCTGAACAAACAAATTAATAAATTCTACATAAACAGACCAAAAGTTTCAGAGGAGGCCATCTTTCGCATCCAACAAGAACAACAGTCGAGCCTTTAAGCTTGACTCGGTAGATTTACAAAGCATGAATAATGGTGTGTGCTATGTGCCTTCAGTGTCTTTGGTTCAAAGCATACCTTCAGTGTCTCAAGCTCCACAAATATAGCTTATTGACGATAGTGCATATCTGTGAGTGGGTGGGTGTGCAGGCAGGTGCATGTGCATGTGTGTGTGTTGGGGGGCAGGGAGAAGGGGGGGGAGGGGCGGGTAATTCTTTTTTGAAAGCCCTGTTTTACCTACTCAAGAGCAATATGTTCATTAATAGATTGCATTACAAAACCTGTTTTATTGATGCCTACCTTCGTAGAGGATACTTTGTCCTTCCGAGTGACAGTAATCCAGTAAAAACCAAGCACAAAGAGGATGGCCCTGGAAAGAAATCGCCCCGAATGTACTATAACCGTTCTGCGCAATCCAGTCAAGTGAGCATAACTCCCCTGACTTTTAGGCAAAGAATTGGTTGTGTCAGAGGCATTATGTGCATTGTTGTTCTCGGCCCCACGATGAAGGGGTGTGACACTAGAATTACCATTCCTTTCTTCAACCCCATTGTTGTCCGGTAAACGGTACATTGTACAAATTTTGCAGATAAGATAGTAGGTCACCACAATGATGAAAAGTAAAACCACCTTCAATGGCACAAGGACCAGTAAAGCAAAGACCAAGACTGCTTTCTCCCATAAACTAATGTCCCCAGTGCCCATGGTTCCATACGTGTCACACCGTACATAGGCTGCATATTTGAACTCCATCTCCTTCAAGACCTTCTCCATCTCCTCTGAAGTTTTTCTAGCGTCCTTGCTTTCATGCAATGAGTCTTCCCTCTCCCCTCTCATAAGCAGAGGGGATTCATCTGCATGCACCCGTGGAGCACCTTCCACATTGATGTCTTCATGAAGACTCTCTACTGATGACAATGCCATATCTGTCCCTTCTGAAGATGAAGCAGCCATAGTGATTGACAACAATATTGAAGGTACCCTCTGTGATCACCAGATGATTTTCTGCCTGTAAGCATATAAGCCTGTCCAGACAAAGGCGGTCCTGCACATATAGTTGCAAAGAGCGCAGTTGTACATTCGCACATACAGCCTCTGATTGTTACTTTTTGGCACCCAAAGCAAAAACCTTTGAGGAATCCACCTCACAGCAACTCCGCACAGATCACAAGAATCGCCTGCACACACATAATAAGCTCTTAATCACAAAAACCCTCTGCACATTCATGGTTATAGGATGGCGATGCAAGAAACAAAATCCTGAAAAAGGATTGATATAATGGAAGGCTTGACTTTGTGTACTGGAGAGAAAAAAAGGCATCTTGATTACTTGTTCAGTAAAGGAGAGAAAAAGAGAACATGATGGACGCAAGGAAAACACACACCAACACTCAAATGGGGCAAGAAAACGCAGAAACCCTAGGACAGCTTGATATCGTGATCAAGTCAGAAAACACAAAGAAAATCGCAGAAGTTTTGAAAGCAGGAAACAGGAAATGAGGGTTTTAAGACATGGCGTGATCGAAGATGGGCACGAAATACACGCTGACGCTGCTACAGAAAAGAAGCTTTTTGTTGTTGATTTGCGGCGATGTCGGAACTCGACAAGTTCTTTTTTTGACTTAAACACTATTGTTAGAGGAACCTTTCCTACTCTCTGAGTCTCTCTCCCCAAACCTCCCCTCGTGACTAGGAGGGATCTACGGTGGGAAAGAGGCGTCGCGATCGAGATTTGATGGAGCACCGTTGGATTCCCGGGAGCCAGAGCTCTGACGTTGGCCAGGGCCTTCTTGTTCAGGGGGGCTGCTGGCCATAGGCTTCTTACCTTTGTCTAGATAGCCATCCTTAGGGTGGGGAGGGGCTGCCTCAGGCTTAACTTTTCTAGGGCAATCCTTTACAATGTGCCCTTGCACCCCACAGTGGAAACAGGCGTTGGGTAAATGTTTATAAAAGATCTCCTTCTACTCCATCATCTCTAACAAGATTCCATGCTCTGGGAAGCTCAGTAGAGAGATCAATTTCTACAAGAACTTGGGGGTGCCACCGGGGGTTAATGTCGTTTTGGGGTCGGACTCCCAGAACTTTACCAAGCGGTTCCGCTAGGGTTTTCTCAGAATCGGGTAGTATTGGAAGGGAAGATCAGGGAATTCTACCCACACAGGGTACTTAAGCTAATTACCCCCCTCTGGCTTAAAGCCAGGAAACCATTTGAAGAGGCAAAGAGGGGAATTTTTTATCATCCATTGCCCTGCAGCAAGGGTCTGAAGGGCCATTTCAGAGGATTTCATGAGGAAGATGTAAGTGTTGTTCCTAAGGGCCTGTGTAACCAAGACCTCTATCCCCTTGGACTCTCAGTTAGACCTGATCCATGCCCTCAGAACTTCCATAGGAGGGCGGGGGCCAAAGATCATTCCTACTAGGGCTCTTTGTTCATAGTCTAGTTCAATACCTTTGACAAGAGAACTGGGGATGCGAAATCAGCCAGAGGTAAAATGGCTTCTGAATTGTTTGAAGTATATTGTACTGTTGGCTCCTAACAAAATGAAGAACTTCTAAATGAAGTGTACTAGTTGAAGGAATATTATTATATTGTACTGTTGGCTCTTAATAAAATGAAGAATTAGTGACGAGGCTTGTGTACTGGCCATTCCTTTTCGTTCCAGGACTGTTGGATTTAATGCACATGTGAGACCTGTGTGTGTGTGTGTGTAATTGCTCTATTATTGCAATGTTGCAACTCTGTGTATAACAGCTATGGTGTCTGCATAATCCGTGACAGCAATTGTCCGCATCTCTGTCTTGGATATAAGCGATGTCGCAACATGGCAATCATGACACATCCGCATGTTCTTGTGATGGAAACAGTTTCTCCTTGAGGTGTATTGATGAGGGCACAAGCAAGGGTCAGCTTCTCAGAATGATGCCATAGCAAATGTGCCTTTGCACCATAGATAGGAAATATCCCGTGAAACCCAATGCAGACCTACCCTTGCTGTGACATTTTATGTGCAATATCTTCTAGCTGCGACAGCCACTCATCTGGAACCCTAGAGTACTGGATGCAGAGGGTCGCCAGCTGGGTGTGCGTACTCACATTGATTGGGCGGCATGGGCCAATGGGCCAGCCGCATCTCTTCTGTCCTGGTTAGATGCTAGATGCCTGGATGTTAATTTGATACGCTCCACTTACTCTATTGGCAGAGGTGTTGCTCCTCGTATTCAGGAGATTGATGCAGCTATACCACAGCATTGGATTGATGTTGTTACAGCTCCTCAGCTCGACAGTCAGGATTTCTTGGGCAGTTGGTGGGCTTTCTTTCACACACCACATTCGGATCCACCTTGCACTCGTTATGGTGATACATTCTTTGAGGTTACTTCTGACTTCCGTCTGCGCCATGTTCACTCTTCTTCACCTCTGACCTCTGGAACTTGGCATCGCATCCGCGTTATTGGTTCCAAAGGTAGAGTGCACAGAGTGGATCCAGAGATAGAGTTACATGAGGTTGCTTTGTGGACTTTGTTAATTTGGGAGGGCCGCCCACTCTCTCGGCTTTCTTGGGACCCAGGGGAGTGGCTGTGGCCAGTGGTACTTGCTTCGGATCCTGCAGTTTCCTTTTTTGAGTACTCTGTGCCGATTGGCAGAGCCATTTTACTCGGACAGGATCACAGACAGCCTACTAGATTGCGCTCATGGCTTCATGCTGGCCTTTCACATGCCTTCACTGGTAGATTTTGGAGCCATATCTGGTCAGCAGGGGTCAGTCGCAGGATTTCTTATTTCATGTGGATGCTAGCTCATGTAGGTTTGCCTGTTGGGACTTGGTCAGCACAGATGGGACATGATCCCACATGCCTCCGCTGCACTGATCACTTGTCTGAGTCTCAGAGACATTGCTTTTGGATATGTTCTCAGGTGCAACAGATTTGGAGAGGTGTTGCTCTGCTTCTCTCTCGCATTGGTGTATGTCAGGGTTATGTGACGTGGGGTTCAGTTTCATGGCTTCTCCAGTTTGCGGGACCACATATCCGTTTTGAGGGGTTGCTAGATGACCCTACTTATTTGCTTGCAGTTGGGACATACTTGGTGGGATCACTCTCCATGCTATCCGGATCGACCCACGATGCTTCTGTGCAGGACAGGGAGCCTATTTTTGCCACTGTGGCTGCTATCACGTTGTGGTGTATTTGGAAGGCTCGATGCATGCATGTTCTTAGTCATGAGCCTTCCTCAGCAGAGGATACTCTCCGCATCATCTGGTCAGAGCTGTTGCACACTCTCCGCAGTCAGTGGGATGCTGCACAGGGTGATGAGCTGCACAGCAGAGGAGATTTAGTTTTCTTCACACATGGGGGCGGTCTTCACATTTCTTTCATTTTGACAGAGGATTCCTGGTTTGGCACTACGCTGTGCCTGACTGGCTGCTGCTTCATGCTACACATAGGCCACCTTGACTCTCTTCATTTAGCTATGTGATTTGTATCTTTCTTTTGTGCTGCCCATAGGACCAGGCCATTGGCGGCCTATGGGATTCAGTACGTCGTAATATAGCCCTGGTTACTCCAAAAAAGAGAGAGAGAGAGAGAGAGAGAGAGAGAGAAGGCCGCGTGACAGGCTTGAGGGCCTTGCCCTCTGTTTGCCCGTGCGACCCCCTTCTGCCTCCACATTAGTGCGCGCGCGTCCCCTTTTCTTCAGACGTGACCCCCTCTGCTGCTTGTCTGCATGCTTGTTGTGCGCAAACGGTCTGCCTGTGTGTGTGTTGTTCTGCGTGGCGTGCGTGTGTTTTTGCTGTTTGGGCTGTGTGTTTTGCTCTGCATGTTTTTTCTCTTTTATTGTTTGCTTGGGGAGCAGTTTAGGGTTTGTGCTTGTGTGTTTCCATTTTTTGCTTGCCTGCTTGGTGTCGGGTTTGTTATTGGGAGCGTGTGCCTAGGTTAGCTGGAAGGGGTGGGGTGTGTGTGAGTTCCCCTCCTGGCTTTCCTTCTGTGTTGGAGGCGGGGTGGGGGGGGGTGGGGGGGGGGTGCAGCCTTTTCTTTGGATCTGTAGTGGCACTTCAATGAATTATCTTTCTCCTCTCCTTGCAAGTTGGAAGCCGCTCATCCTACCCCAGGCATATGTTTTTGCGAGCTGGCCTTCGTGCTCTGGTGGTGGTTGCTACACTTGTCCTGCTCCAGGCTGTTGCTCTTGCAAGTTGTACCCGCTGCTCCAGTTGCTTTTGGTGGTCTTCTGGTGTGCTTCTTATGGCTGCTCCTCATGAAATTGTTCTTCCTACTGCGGTGTGATTGGTTGGGCCATTGTGTTCTAGCAAAGCCCGAATCGGTGGGTTGTGATAAGAAATTAAAGTGCTCCATTGCGACATCGCTAGATGCCCTTTCGGGAATGGTGTTCGGCAGATTTATGCCGCCTGTAGAGCAGCTTCGCACAAGAGGCCTGGAGGGCTTTGGTCGTCACTCGACAGTCTTTTATTTTTGATGGGGCGGGGCACTTTTCCCCTCCTCCTGAGCTTCTTGTTGTATCTTGAGGGGTTTTTTCCACCGTTATGTAGTCTGTATTATCATGTACTTGCCTTTTGGCATTTTCAGTAATATGAATGGGTCTCAAGCCCGGTGGTTTCTTGCACACACAGAGAGAGAGAGAGAGAGAGAGAGAGAGAGAGAGAGAGAGAGAGTGGCTTGCAGATGTACATGTCTTTGCGGAGGGGAAGAGGATTCCCTGTCTTCCTCCACAGGATGTTTCCTTGGAGAAGACAGCCTCTTCCAAGAGGCAGAGATTGTGATGTGGTCACTCTTGTCAGCCGGATTGCAGGGATGCTATATATGCTCTTATTTATGGATGTCCACGTGGCTTCTTGGGATGTATTATATTGTGGATCTCCTTGTTGCACTACACATGGTTCTCTGCTGGTTGGTTTGCTCTTTGTGAGGGTTGATTGCTCCGTCGTCAGCTGCATGTATTTGGTGAGGTTGCTATGGCTGTTCTTCACAGATGCATGTATGGTGAGGTGGATGCTTCTGTTAGCGGCATGCTTTGTTGCCAGATGTATGTCTCTGTTACAGTTCACATGGATGTACGACCTTCTGTGGTCCACTGCTTTGTGGTTATGGATGTTCAGTTCTCTGCATTCACCTTGGCTCTATGCATATCCTCTCTTGGAATGTTAATGGCTTACGCACTTCGCGGATAGTTGGGAACAGAGCTTCCCGACTAAAGAGAGAGATTGCTAGTGCCACTTCTTCGCCAGTGGATATCTTGTTGCTCCAGGAGCATAAGTTGGCTCACCCCTTTGGCCATCTCTTGGGCTCTGGTTCTCGCACCTACTGGTCTCCGTCAATTGGGGAGTCTGGTCACAGTTGTGGTGTTTGCATATCTGTTTCTTCATCCTATGTAGCATCAGTTTGTCAGCAGGATATTTTGGTGCCTGGTAGGGCTATGTATGTGATTGTGAGGATTGCGGAGGCACGCATTGGCTTCTTATCTATTTATGCCCCGACTCACGCTCGAGCTCGGTCGGCCTTTTGGTGCCTTTTAGTTGATGCTTTGCGCCCTTTGCAGTCTTCAGTTGATTCGTGGGTTGTTGGAGGGGACTTCAACAACGTTGAGTCTGCCCAGGATTACCAGGCTGAGGTAGCCCCTGTCTTGACCTCTATTGCGCAGTCAGAGCAGGATGCATAGGAGAGATTTTTGCTTTGCATTCGTGCTGTTGATGCTTGGTGCACACCATCGTTTGCTCATCAGCCTTGTTCGTTGGCCTTCTCTTGGGGTTTGCGCCGTCAGCAGGGCCGTTTGCTTGAGAGATTGGATAGGATCTATATTGGAGACTGGGCCTCTCACCTGGGTGGCTCTATATGCATTTGGCCGGGCACATCGATGTCAGATCATTGCCCAGTTTCTTTGCTTATTGCTTTTGCTAGGCCCCATGCAGATCGTCGAGGGTCACGGATTCCCGATAGGTTGCTTTCTTCATGTGACTTGACTGCTCGCATTTCTCAGATTTGGGGGGCAGATCCCACCTCTCAAGATCCTTCAGTACACTTTTTGCATGCTGAGTTCCTCGCTTCTTGTATCAGGGACTCCAGTATATCTTGCCGGGAGACCACTTCTGCTGCTCGTCGTGACGCAGCCCAGCGGGAGCGCTCTTTGCTTGCCCCTTTGGCTTCGGTACAGTGCCTTTTACAGTTACATCCAGGTGATGCACACTATGCTGCTAGACATTCCGATTTGCTTGCTGAGCTCCGGGAGACTCAGGAGAGGAGATCCGAGTTCTCTTGTCACGCGACAGCGGCTCGTTGGGTAGCGCTCGGTGACAGGATGAACAAAGACTTCTTTGCTATGCACAGGGAGAGACCTCCTGGGACTTCTCTTCGCGCAGTTTTGGATGATCATGGACACTTGGAGACCCACCCAGATCGTGTTCTTGACATTGCTACATCTTATTATGAGAGCCTCTTTTCTGCTGACCCAGTCACACCTGAGGTCCAGGTAGCCAGAGATACAGTTTGGTCCCACACTAGACGGTCTATCACAGCTGATATGGCCCGCTCTCTTTGTTCTGTATTTACCGTGCAGGAGTTACGAGAGGCAGTGGATGCTCTAGACCCTGCTTCCTGTCCAGGGGATGATGGTCTCACCCGTCAGTTTTTCCTTACTTATTGGGATGCTATTTCAGGGCCTCTGCTCAGAGGATTGCAGGAGATTTATGACTCTGGTTGTATGCCTCGGTCTATGTGCTCTGGTCTTATATCTCTTATACCTAAGGGAGGGGACAGTACGCTTTTGCGCCAGTGGCGGCCCATTACGCTCCTCCCTACGGTGTATAAGATATTAGCTTCTATGCTGGCAGGGCGTGTGCGGCCTTTCCTTCCGGACATTATTCATGGGTCTCAGACAGCTTTTATCCAGGATCGCTGCATTCTGGATAACATCTTTTGCTACCATCAGGCTGTGGAGTGGGCTTGATCTATTGGTACCCCCCTTGCTTTGCTCTTTCTCGACTTTGAGAAAGCTTATGACAGGGTGGACTGGTCCTTTTTGGAGGGCACTCTCTCTCGCATGGGATTCCCACAGCAGTGGATCACTGGGGTTTCGGCTCTTTACTGATTTGCACGATGAAACTGCTCCCAACGAAGCTCTCCTCCTCCAAACGCAAAAATGCTGATGTTTTCCCCCGTCTGGAGCTGAAAACGATGCTGTTTTCACTGTGCAGAAGGCTGAAAAACGCTGATGTTCTTCCCCTCCTGCTGAAAAAACGCAAATGTTCTCCTCCTACTCTGGCTGAAAAACGCAAGTGTTTCCCCCCCCTCTGGAACTGAAAACGCTGCTGATTTTCCCCTTGCAGGCTGCTGAAAACGCTGATGCGCTCCGCCTCTTCTTGCTGAAAAAATCAAATGTCTTCCTCCCGCTCCAGACGAAAAAACGCTGATGTTGCTGCACCCCAAGGCTGAAAACACTGATGTTCTTCTGTCAGGGCAGCCTTTGCAAAAAAACGCAGGTGCTTTGGAGGTGTTTCTAGCGCACCAAATCGCTCACGATCGTCGAGAACTCTGCTCTAATACCATGTCAAAGATGGCAACAGAAATGAAATGATCACACACAACAGCAACAATGAGAGAAAGAGAAGGAATGAAGACGTCAAGATTGCTTGATCAAGATTGACGATACAAGAGAGATGCCTCGCAAGGGAAACCCATGTGTAAGGCTCGGCTCCACCAAAATGACTGAGTGAATGAAAATGAGGAATGAGGCAATTTATAGGCTGCTAAGTGGCTGGTAGGCCAAAAAGCAGGATAGCAAAAAAATAATAACAACCTCCAAAAATAGGGTGGCGACCTCTAAAAATAGCTAGAAGGCTGGGAAAAACACCAGACAAAATCCTAAAAATACTGCAGGGTGGCCAGCCCACAACCAAGGGCCTGGACCACTAGATGACACATCTGGATATGACAAAAGCTAGCTTTAACACAAACAGGGTGGTTTTCATGGAGCACTTGAGCGTTTTTTAAAAAGCGAGGAAAAGTGTAAAGGTTCACTTTTTGGTGCGCGTTTTGAGGGCCAAGATGAAGAGGTGATGATGAGCCACAGCTACGAAAGGTGCCTAGGTATATGGACAAAGTTTCTCCATCAGAGCAAGTGACAAGGGGTAGCAGGGAGGTCCTTTTTCATTTTGGTCCTCAAAGGTTTCGAAATTTATTTATTTTTTCGAGCTTTGGCCTCACCTCATGCTGCCATGTGACAAGCTCAAGCGCTTGAATTATCCCACATACTGAAATTTTTATATAGCATCAAGTCTTTATGTGGTAAAAAACTCATAGCTCTCTCACTCGTCTCTAAGGAGACACCCTGAGCTCATGCTCTCATTGACTATGGTGTTGTCTTGCCATCCGTGCGTGGACGGAGATGATGATAGACTCCACCATGCCGCCGTGCATGTAGTGCCGTACAATGTTGATGTCGGCCTCGTCGGTGTGTTGGCCGTGCCTACTGCTGGTGATGGCCATCCCTGCTCGCGATGCTATGCTCAAGGTTGCCATGGCTCTTGTGCTCTCTTGTGGTGTCTGCTTCGTGGCTCCATGGGAGCTTGACCTGAAGCTTATTGATGATGCTCTTGGTGATGGCAATACCTTCTCGTGGGTGGCTATGGCAGGCCTGCAGGCCATCGGTCCCACCAAGATGATGATAATGATGTTGGAGCCCTTAGGGGGCCGTTCCCACAGTAGATGGGGTGCTTCCCTCGGTTATTCTCAGGGGCAATCCTCTGACACATCAATTACAGCACCATGACTGATCCGGTGTGTGTTCATTTGGACTTGTGTAGGTACAAGTGACATGGCAACTATTCATATGGAGGACAATTGGAGGGGGGACTGCCCAAGTGGTGACCGGGCTCACAAGCCCCCCATTTGGATAAGGTCACACATAAGGAGTGAATTCCCACCCTGGGACCCCCCAACTCAAGAAAAAAGCGCCGAAGAGGAGGTTCCTACATATGGACGGCCAGGAGCTAAAGATAAGGGAAGGATGCATGCAAGCCACACGTGGGAGGATAGCAATGAAGGAGAGTCACAGAAACACTGCCTTTGGACATGTACTCAAGTGCAGCCGATCTGGAGATCTATTTGCCTACTTCTCTCTTGTGTGGGTGTTTGCCAGCAGGGCTATTTCACGTGGGGCGCTGTCTCCTGGCTTCTGCAGTTCTCCGGCCCACACCTTTTTTTCGAGGGGGAGCCTACAGACCCCGTTTATCTACTAGCCATTGGGACTTATTACGGGGGCTCACTTTCCATGATACCCGCATCTGTCCGCAATGCTGCTGACCAGAGCAGGGAGCCTATTTTTGCGACTATTGCTTCTATCACACTGTGGTGTATTTGGAAGGCTCGATGCATGCACGTTCTTAGTCATGAGCCTTCCTCTGCAGAGGACACCCTGCGTATCATTTGGTCCGAGTTACTGCACACTCTCCGCAGTCAGTGGGATGCTGCACAGGGGGGATTCTAGAGTTGCACAGCAGCGGAGATTTGATTTTCTTCATACTTGGGGGTGGTCTTCACAGTTCTTTCATTTTGACAGGGGCTTCATGGTATGGCACTGTGATGTGCCAGAGTGGCTGATTCTTCATGCATCACATCAGCCACCTTGATCATTTGATTTTGTACTTTTCTCTTTGATTTGTACTGCCCATAGTGCCAGGCCATTTGGCGGTCTATGGGATACGGTATGACGTAATATAGTCCTGGTTACTCCAAAAAAAAAAAAGAGATGAAGGAGAGCCATCCATTTGACTCAAAAAGTAACCGGACACTTGGCAATAAAGGAGGCTTGCACATACATACATGTACCACACAGCACTGAAATGCCAATTCCATGCAAACACGGAGGACCACACACTTAGCAATCATGTAGCTCATGCACCATACACTTGTCATGCACTTTTTTTTACCATTTTCATGCATCCTTGTAGTTCTATATAAAGGACCCTTGTGCACATTTTTGGGGCCCACACTCTTGTACACCGGAAGGTTGCCGAAATTGAATCAAGAGCGCTTTTGGCTTATGCATTCTTTTTGCTACTCTCTAGCATTGTTTTGAGGGGGGGAGAGTGCTGTGTGTGAGAGATTACTTGTATACGTGTGTAGTGTGAGGTATTAGGAGATGTTTGATGCATGTGTGGTGAAACAGGGAGTCTACAATACACTAACGTGCTCCTATGTGTACACATATACATCTCTCTCACTATTTCTCTTCCTCTTGCTAAAAGAAGGCATTAGCCCGTATTCTATTGATCGGATTGGGTGTGGATGTGATGGGTGTGTGTAGAGTGAGTGCGTCCCCCCTACCCCGTGTGTGTTGTGTCGAGCTCACATTAAGCTACTGGTGCCCCGGTTTGTTTGTGTGGACAATAGTTGACACTCAAGTTTGAATTGTTGCCGCTATTTGCTGGAAGCGCTAATATGATGACTATAATTTGTTGGATTTTTGGGGTTTTATAACGCTAGCCAACTAAATTCTCTAGTTCAGGAACTTGTGTTTCTTTGCAGATCTAGAAATGATGTGGGTCTTTTGCAGAGTTTTTACTCCTTTCTCAATTGCTGATATTTCGTCCTTCCATTTGGTAAAGGTGTGGGTCTCTGAGGCTGTCATGGAGGGGCTCAGCACTATTTCATGATTTTCTTTTTCCTTCAATGCACAAGCTCCATGAGAATGAATGCCTCTCAGGACAATGGTTATTTTCCGGGTTGTATTCTTGGATGATTTGCTAAACCCTACAGCAAGCTGTAGATGAACACATCAGTGTTCCCACTCTAGATTAGATACAGGACAAGTTTTAATTTTAGCTTCAGGTAGGCCCTCCTCTTTGTGCACTTGTCAACTGCTGACTATATATTGCCTTAACATGACTTTGTTAGTAGTGCTGTCATGGAGGGGCTCAGCGCTATTTCATGATTTTCTTTTTCCTTTGATGCTCAAGCTCCATGAGAATGAATGCCTCTCAGGACAATGGTTATATGTAGACTTCATATCTGCCAGATTTATTGTTTTGTAGGTTTTGTGATGGTTCTAAGTCTTTCTTCTCTTGCTATTGTGCATAGATGTGGACATACTTCTTTTGAAATGTGGAGAATGGGCATGATCGTTTCTTGTTGTTTCACGTATAAGTGAAAGCGACGTAACCTTTTTTAAACATGGTGAGTGGATGTGGCTCTCATTTGTCCAATACTACCACCGGACACTTTGTCTGAGACTTCAAGCAAGGGTGCAAATTATGCAGTAATCAACAAGTCTGCTTTATTATTCTTCAAAAGGACTTTACAGACCGTTGGGGGTGAGGTGCACCAAGAGGTACACCCACACCTTATAGGCATGAAGCTGGTTTCATCATCAGCATGGTACACAGCCACATCCATATTTCCTGGATATCAAGTGGCAAATTACTTCTCATCTTAAATGGGATTAATTGAGTGTTGAGGTGACTGCCTTGCAGCATAATTATTGCCTGTGCCTATTGTACACAATATTCAATTAGAAACTCAATTCATTTTGTGCAAAGTTTTTTGTTTTCTACATTTATTGCCTCGTATCTCCCACAACTGAAGGTCTCTCTCTCTCTCTCTCTCCACACAAGCAAACATGTGCATCATCGATTGGGAGCTTGTAAGAGGTTAGCCCTCGTGTGAGAAGTTAGAGAGAGAGAGAGAGAGAGAGAGAGGCAAGGGTTAAAACAAGGTTTCACACAAAATAGCTTTGCACTACAAAATGAGAGATGCTTGGGATTAATCGAGCCTTGGTGAGACATGTGAGGTTTTCATGAATAATACAAGAATTATGCATGTGGGTTAATTCAACCGTTGTATAGGTGAGGGGTGAGAGGCTTGCATGCATGTGGGTTAATTCACACGATGTCTTCCTCCACACGTATTATTGGATCATCCTTTCGCAACGGTCAAGTCATGCATTGGGTACAAATCATCATTTAACTCTCAAGTTTCTTGATGTGGCCCACACTACATGAGCGGTGCATTAAGCTTGGGTTTGTTTGGTGATGACACTGGGTAGCCATGTGCTCGTCCTTCCCACTAGTTGCATTGATTTCAAGCCTTGCTGAATAAGGCTTGTGGTGTGTTGGAGTTGAGGTTCTTGTTTGAGATGAGTGGGACACCTCTATAACAAAGCCACTCTTTAGTGAAGAATCTGCTTCTCCAATATCTCACACAATCGCTCAACAAACATCTATGCACTCCAAAATCTTCATGTATCTTTGGGAATTTACATGCTCATGCCCACCCAAAAATGCATATGTCATCGCATGGAATTATGGTAGCAACCAATTGATGTTATTGCATGACCAAGGTTGCTTCGTACGCGAAACTACATCCACAATCCTCAAAACATCACGACTTATAACCAAGCCCTAAAATTAGTAGGCCATGAAAATGATTGTGATGCCTCACAAACCATCGACCCTCTAGAGGAGCTTTATAGCTTGAATGGATGATAAGCTACGATTTTTATCTTTGTGACCTCTATCAAATTCACACTATTAGAATAGAACATTGAATGGATAGGAGGTTGCCCAAAACAATACCTCAACTGCACACAACAAAGAGAGCGCTCAACAACCCCCACAAATACACGATAAGACTAATGGATTCCTTTATCAGAAGCTTGCAAATTTCTTTTCTCCCTCACGCTCTACACTTGCAAATTTCTATTTATACGCTATAGCCCCAAGACAACTTTTTTAAAGTACCTAGTTCCTGTCACTATACTAGTCACGTGCTGCACATGAGTGCACCCATACTCTTCTCACTTCATAAACTTGATTTTAGGGATTTCCAAAAAGTGCCCAACATAGCTTGCCACACCCCAAGCTTGCTAGATCATTCATGATCAACATCAAAAGATATAAGGAGCTTGTAGACCCAAAGTAGAGTCTTCTTCTTCTCATATGGAGTGACTAAATCACGAGAGCTTGCCACACCCCAAGTTTGCTAGATCATTCATGATCAACATCAAAAGATATAAGGAGCTTGTAGACCCAGAGTAGAGTCTTCTTCTTCCCATATGGAGTGACTAGATCAACACCATCATCCATAAGCATGTTGTCATCAAAATTTAATATTGATATGCAAATAATGTCTATTTATCATCAAAATATCATTATGGACTTACACCAAGGTTTCCGTGTAAACCAAATGATAGTTTGATGCAAATGAAATTTGATCTCTTAAAACATAACTAATTAACAATTAAACAATAAGAAATAATCAATTAAAACAAAACGTGAAAGAAAATTACTTGAAAAGATTGTGCAAGACACCAGATTGGGTACCAACCCTTCCCCCCTCAGTCCATGACTTAGTATTTTATCTTCCACCTCTCTTTATTATGAATGAATCAGCATGTACAAAGAAGAAGTTGAGTATAGTAAATAAGTAAGCAATCATGAAGTACATAAGAGTATGGAGGAGAGAATTAGGAGAGGTGAAGAGTAAAGCAGAGCCAGAAGTATATCTTTTGAACCCTTGCTCTGATCAAGCTTTTGACCACTCCCTTCGCTTTGAAAGGGGGGTAAAACTCCACTAGGACTAATGAGAACGCTCCCGGCTTGCTCCTCTTCCTCTTCAAGTCTTTGAACTCACTCATGTGTGAATTGCATGAAAGATTACAGCATAAACAGTAGCTTTAATGGGAGATATACCCTCTTCAAATGGGGGCTTCCATAAGCATGCATTAAGGGAAGATAGACCCTCTTCAATGGGGGCTTCCAAAGCAGTCATAGAGGAAGATGACCCTCATGTGTGAGGGCTTTCTAAGAACCCACAGTCACGAGGAAGAATTCCTCCTAGTAGCTAGAGAGTAGCTATACTCTCTCAGTGGACAGCAGAAACAGTTAGGGGACGGGCTTACGCCCTGTTCTTGTGCTTGTAAAGATTCCCCTTAGTAATAAAGATGATCTTTATGGGGGGGGACCAGCCCATCTTCTGGTCCCCAATAATGTGTCAATCTCTCCCTCTCTCTCTCTCTCTCTTTTGTGAATTATTAATTGAATAAGTTTCAAGTACGCTTCCGTATTTTGTGACAGATATCATGCACAGTTCTCAACTCTGACCATGTCCTGATTGCTTCAACCTTAGCAGGATCTAGACGGACACCGTCTTTAGACACTATATGTCTGAGGAACTGAATTTTCTCCGAGAAGAACTCACTCTTCTTGCCATTAATGAGCAACCTATTACTGCGAAGCTCATTGAAGACTACAGTTAAGTGCTTTCTATGCTCCTCTTCCGACTTTGAATAGACAATCATGTCGTCAAAGAAGGTTCCAACATACTGTCTATATGGACGGAAGATCCTATCCATCATACGATTAAATTTAGTAGGAGCATTTGTTAGACCAAATGGCATCACTAGGAACTCATATAAGCCAAAGGTCGTTTATGAAAGCAGTCTTATGGACATCTTCAGGCTTTATCCTGATCTGATGGTATCCACTCTTTAGATCTATCCTACTAAAAATTGATGCTGTCAAGGATGTCGTCAATTCTAGGAATGGGGAACCTGTTTTAGATGGTATTCTTGTTGAGTGCGCGGTAGTCTATACACATGCGCCAAGAACCATCCTTCTTCTGCACTAAGAGCTCTGGTTAACAAAAGGGTGATGAACTTGGCCGGATCAGCCCCTTTTCTAACAACTCATTCACCTGGCTCAAAATCTCTTTCTACTAGGCTGCACTAACCCTATACGGAGGTCTATTTGGTGGGCTACTGCCTGGCACCAAATCTATGGCATGATCCTCAAACCTCTCTGGTGGCAACTGTGATGGTAAGGAGTTAGAAAAACAGTCACTGAACTGAGACAAGAAAGCAGTTCTATCTCTATCTAACATTGACAAATTTGACTCATCACTTTCTTTAACATCACGTGCAAAAATCAAGTACACAGAAAGATGATTTTTAATTACAGATGTAATGGCAGAAGCCGATACAACAGGTACAGACTCTCCTTTCAATTTGACATCAAGGACATGAGTCTTTCCCCTATGCTCTAACTTTACAGTCTTGTTGAAACTGTCAAGCACACCATGCACTCTGTACAACCATGGCATTCCCAACAAGACATCACAGCCTTCAAGTGGCATGATATAGAATTCTTCTGTATCCACATAAGACTGTATATGCAGACGCAGTTTACCAAGAATGGGTGTCACAGATTCTGAGTGGCCAGGGCATGCCAACCCTGCCTCTGCTGTGTATCCCATCTCATCTGCTTTGATGCCCAAAGTACCAGCCAACTCTAGAGAGATAAAGTTTGCCTTTGCCCCAGGATCAAAGAAAATAAGCACATGTTGATCCCTAACTTTACCCCAAGCTCTGCAAAGCTCACTAGCATCCGAGTGTGGCTTGTCTTCCAGAAGATCTGGCACTAAACCTGCTGAAGGTTTGGGCTTCTTTCTTTTACTGTCCTCTTTGTCTTCCGAATCAGCTGGTCTCTTGCTATTTGGGCAGTTAGACGCAATATGACCAATCTCTTCACATTTAAAGCATTTTCCCTCAGCCCTCAAAGTGTTTTCGCATCATCTCACTTGTACATGACCTTGGTGACATTGTCTAAGAGGACTCTTCGAGTCCAAATAGAATTTATCAGCCATAATCCTGATTGTTCTGGCACTAGGGGTTATTCTTCTAAGATTCTAAGCTCCTTGGGCATGGCATTGCCCAGGTTGTCCACCTCCTTAGGGTCTCTACAATGAGGTACATGCTCCCATCCCTACCCATGTAAATTGCCTCCTTCTAGACCT
This sequence comes from Cibotium barometz, assembly GCF_041138505.1. Lineage (NCBI taxonomy): Eukaryota > Viridiplantae > Streptophyta > Polypodiopsida > Cyatheales > Cibotiaceae > Cibotium > Cibotium barometz. The sequence continues at coordinate 31,904,869 of NC_141106.1, forward strand.
GAGGATCATCGTATTGATCTTATCCCAGGCGTTGCAGCACCAAATCAGCCCCCATATCGAGTAAGCACCAGCCAGCAAGAAGAAATCCTAGCCCAAGTGACGGAGCTAGTAGAGAAGGGTTTGGTACGACCAAGCTCTTCACCTTATTGCTCTCCTGTTCTTCTAGTCCAAAAGAAGGATGGCTCTTTCCGTATGTGTGTGGATTATAGGGCTTTAAACAAGATAACCATTAAGAACCGGTTCCCTATTCCAAGGATAGATGACATCTTGGATAGGTTGCAGGGAGCATCTATCTTTAGTCGCATCGACTTAAAGAGTGGATACCATCAAGTCAGAGTAGCAGAGCAAGATATCCACAAGACGGCTTTCCGCACATCATTTGGATTGTATGAGTTCTTGGTGATGCCATTTGGGCTCACCAATGCTCCAGCAACATTCAATCTTATGATGAACCGAATATTTCAGCAATACCGCTCATTCACGGGAGTCTTCTTTGATGATGTCTTAGTCTTCTCTAAGATTGAAGAAGAGCATAGGGAGCATCTGCAACAAGTCTTTGAAGCATTTCGTGCGCATGAGCTGAAAATAAACCCTAAGAAGTCTGAATTCTTTCTTAGGGAGATTCATTATTTGGGACACATCGTCTCTCATATAAGGGTGCGCATGGATCCTGCGAAGATCAAGGCAATAGTAGAGTGGCCACCGCTCTCTACCGTGCATCAAGTTAGGAGCTTTCTGGGATTATGCTCCTATTATCGGCGATTTGTACGACACTTCGCTCATATTGCTTCCCCTTTGCATGACCTTACAAAGAAAAAGATCGCTTTTGATGGGATGCTAAGGAGCAATCAGCTTTTCAAACTTTGAAGGACCGCATCAGTCAAGAACCCGTGCTCATTCTCCCTGATCTCAATAGGACTTTTGAAGTCTATTGTGATGCATCAAGAGATTGTGTGGGAGCAGTTTTAAATCAAGAAGGCCATGCAGTGGCATTGGAGAGCAGGCGTCTGCGAGATGCTGAGCTACATGCATCCATCTATGAGAAGGAGCTATTGGCCGTAGTCCATGCTCTTTCCATATGGAAGCATTATCTTTTGGGAGCAGACTTTTTGATAAAGACGGATCATCAAAGTCTTCGCTACTTTCTTACTCAAAGAAAGCTTTCACAGAAGCAAATGCGCTGGGCGAATTTTCTTTCTCTCTTTCATTTCCAGTTTATGCACACACCTAGAAACAAGAATGTGGTAGCTGACGCCTTGTCTCGGAGACCGAAGGTGAACGCTGTCACTGCAGTTCATCATCAAGAATTGTCTAGTATGCCTGAATTGTATGGAACTGATAAGGATTTCAAAGAAGTGTGGAATGCGTTGTATGAGGGCAAAACCATTTCACCCTTCTCCATCAGGGATGGATTCCTTTATCATAGTCAGGCTCTTTGTGTGGTGGCTGGGCTACGCACAAAGGTGATGGAAGAAACACATGCTCCTCCTTATGCTGGGCATAGAGGAATCATGTCTACTTCGACAGCTTTGGAGTGCTATTTTTATTGGCCTTCGCTACGAGCGGATATCGATAAATATGTGCGTGAATGCTTAGTGTGCCAAAAGGTCAAGTATCCATCAAAGCAGAGGTAAGAAGATCTCTACCCACACAGGTTTATCTCTTGGTGCCTATATATATGTTTGTTTGTGTGTTTGCACAACCACGCGTTGATAGTGATTTGATTAGGTGAGCTTCATGCACTGCTTGTGATTCATATCTCTCTCCAGTGTGTGGAACGGGCCCTGCTCTTTGTTTTGCATGGTGTGTGTAGCTTGCTGCTTTATTGATTGTGTAGTTTGCTACTTTATTGGATGTTGTATTGAATGTAGTTGTCCATGCATCTTTTGTGCTTCCCCTCTCTTTCCATTGCTTCGAATGGGCCCTGCTCTTTTTTTGTTTTGGATTGCATGTGTAGTTTGCTGCTTTATTGAGTGTGTTGTTGTGATTCATCTCTCTCTCCATTGTGTGGGACGGGCTCTGATCTTTGTTTTGCATTGCGTGTGTAGCTTGCTGCTTTATTGAGTGCGTAGTTTGCTACTTTATTGGATGTTGTATTGAATGTAGTTGTCCATGCATTTTTTGTGTTTCCCCTCTCTTTCCATTGCGTCGAACGGGACCTGCTCTTTTTTTTGTTTTGGATTGCATGTGTAGTTTGTTGCTTTATTGAGTGTGTTGTTGCATTGAGTGTAGTTTGTTGTTTTATTTGTTAATGTATTTTGTTGTGAAGCTCCCTATCTATAGATTAATCCCTTGCTTGCATGCTCAGGTAGAAGCCTATGTAATGTGTTTGTTGCGAAGCTCCCTACTAACAGAATGTTGTGCATAGTTATATGGAATAGTCATTGGTGTAGTGCTATGCATAGTCATATGGAATACTCATTGCACTAGTGTATGAAATGTTTGCTATTGAAGTGAATCCAGTTTTGTTTTTTGTAGTTCTCATGTACATATGCATTGTTTTGCCTGTTATTTTGGAAAAAGCTAACCACCGTTTTGTGTTATATTTGCAGAGTACGTTGACTAGACGATATCTTCCTCGTTGCATTGCTGCTTTTGAGCTCCGAAATTCACAGGTACTTATGTACTCACTATCTTTGGCTTGTTATGAAAGTGTTGAAATGAACAATGATTGATGTATAATTTATATTTTTGTCGATTTGATTAGTTTAAATTCAATTGCATTGTGTGCCTTTGTTCCCCAACTATAATTAGAGTTTACTATTGATATAGCTTGTATAATGTGTTTCATGTGTATATGGCATTATTTAGTCATACACAACATGGGAGCGCTTACGGTTTCGAAAACATTGACGTACTCTTGGTAGAGGAAGGACCGCACTTATCGCTAATAGGCACCTTGGCATTACTACCTATTCATAGGCCTACCTCCCGACATTCTCTATTTTTCATTGCATTTAATATTTCACTGATTGTGTAGTGCTTACTACTGTGTACAATGTAGTTGCTATTTGATATTTGAATTTTCAAGCTACATGGAGTATTCATTACACAAGGTAATTAAATGCTCAGATTAAGATCTGTATATATATTTAGTGTGTTGTGTGCAAACCCATGTCTAGGTAGTGTTTGTGTTAGGTAATCTTCATGGTGCAGACATATATGTCAGTGCATTTGGAAGGATGCCCTCATGATGACACCATCATTGGAGTAGGGCATTAAATGCTAAATACAATGTTGAGCTCCATGCATTTCTAGTGATTCCCCTCTATTTCCATTGCGTCAAATGGGACGTGCTCTTTGTTCTACATTGCATGTGTAGTTTGCTATATCACAAACTCATGCACCTATTTTGGAGGATAAGAGTACCCTTGCTCTAGTCGATACACACACTACACCTTGTCATTACTACCTATTCATAGGCCCACCCCTTGCATTGATGGACTAGTGTCAGTGCATTACGAAGGGTAATGTCTATGTTGGATAATTTCCATGCTAGCCATTTGTTTTCCCTAAGGACAATATGTCAGTGTTGAATGTAACTTTCTGTGAGGCTCAAGAAGCTCTCTACCCACAAGTTCATCTTTTTGTTGCATGTTGCAATCGAAGTCTATATATATGTTTGTTTATCTGTTTGTACAACCACACGTTGACAGTGTTCGATTAGGTGAGCTGCATGAACTTCTTGTGATTCCCCTCTCTCTCCATTGCGTCGAACGAGCCCTGCTCTTTGCTTTGCATTGCATATGTAGTTTGCTGCTTTATTGATTGTTTAGTTTGCTACTTTATTGGATTTTGTATTGAATGAGTTGTCCATGCATTTCTTGTGTTTCCCCTCTCTTTTCATTGCGTCGAACCAGCCCTGCTCTTTGTTTGTTTTGGATTTCATGTGTAGTTTGCTACTTTATATTGAGTGTGTTGTTGTATTGAATGTAGTTTACTACTTCATTTGTGAAGGTAATTTGTTGTGAAGCTCCCTACTGATAGATTCATTTGTCAGTTGTTTTGGAGCCCTATAGATATGTTCATGCACGTACCTGCCATCTTGCATATTTTGTATGCTCTAAAGCACATGTCTTAAGCAACATTCACTATGCTCTAAAGCACATGCTCTTTTTTATATGCTCAATTAGAAAGATATCTATATGTCTGGTTAAGTTCCTATTCTACAAATCATTGCATTCTGAGCAATGCTCTAAAGCATATGCCCTTTCTTGCATGCTTAATTAGAAAGCTATGTATACATCCGATTAAGTGCATATTCTATAAATCATTGCATTCTAAGTAATGTCAGTAGTATTCTGAGCATCAATATCGCTTATATAATCTCTACAATCCTAGGTGTCCCTTTTCACTTGTTTTAGAGAAACAGTGAAAAAGAGTAACTCGTCTTGCCACTTGCTCATCTTTGGGGACGGGCTGCACTTATCTCAATTTCTAGGCTATCGTACGGGGATTGTTAATATAATTTACATTCAGCAAATGCTTTTTGCTTGCACTGTCCCTTTTGACCCGTTTTGTTGGAAGAGTAAAAAAGAATGGCGAGGCGTGTCGGACCGCACTTTTCTCAATTTCTAGGCTATCCACATCAAAAATATATATTTTTAATGCGTTTTGTCTTACGTGGATTGTTAATATAATTTACATTCAGTAAATGCCTTTTGTCTACACCGTCCCTTTTCACCCGTTTGGTAGGAGAAGTGAAAAAGAATGGCAGGCTGTGTTTGCATGCAAAGTCGAGACTCTGGAAAATCATCGCGTCTCTTGCTCTATTCCTCAAATGAAAATTTGTATTCACAGTAATCAGGATGTTGTGATTGTCACTACATGTTATGATTTGACAAAAAACTCATAGTTTTGGATTTGAGAGCAAAGGTTATTTTTTTTTCTGTGCAAAAATATAGTTTGTTTCAATATATGCAACATGGCTGATCAAAAAAAAACTTAGACTTAGAGGTTCTTTTTCCAACTCGCTTGATACATAAAAATGTAGGCGAGACACAACAGTCTTAGACAAGACTAGCATGGCCACACTGGCTCAGAGGCTTAGAACATGGACTATCAACATAACTTCAGCTCAGAGGTTGACTCAAAATGAAAAGACACTATTTTTGCAAGATAAGAGACAATCTGAGAACATCTTTATTCGGTTTGGAATATATACAAGGAGTATGATGCTGGTTCTCTATATACAAGGTAAACCTAACTAAGTTTAACAGACCTTGTACCCATGGATCAGAAGGTCCTTCTCAAGGGCAGTCTAATTCTCTTTGTGGTAATCCTTCCACTCCATCATCTGATAAGTAAAATAATCATAAGAACTAAGACTTTTTCATGATTACGGAGGCCATTCTAAAGAAAATTGAAAACTCATTTCAGACCAAGTAATTTTTGTAAACAAGGATGACAATAAAGGCACCATATTTATTTATATATAGAAATGTATAAAAGATATGGCCAAATAAAACTATGGCCTCAAAAACTACAGGGGTGTATACTCTTCCTCCATAATGGGGATAGAGTCATCTACCAAGCTAGGAGTAGGATGGATTGTAGCTAGAGGTGTGTACTTGATCTCGTTCTCCCCTTCTCCCTCTGCCAAGGAAAAGAAGTTGTTGGGGCATCGAGAATAGCGGTCTTTGTCGGACAAAGGGGAGTAGTCCGGCTCTTTGTATCCATGGAACTTGCTGGCTTGAAGATAAGTGAAGTAGGAGCAGATGGATAATTTTTCCAACTCCCTATATACCATGGGGAGTTGGGGCAGCCCATAAGTAATCCGAGATCCTGAAAATGGACAACTGCGGTCGATTACCGCAACTTTGTCCACTGGGATGATGCTTGTCACCTTGTCGTACACCCACCTGTTGTGGGATATTTCCTGGCCTCCAACTCTGATAGTGGAACTCGTGTGAGTCCCAAAGAAGCAGAATAGTCGGGCGAGGCGTAGCTCTTCTATCCATCTCTTCTATCCATCGGATTCACTGAAGGTCCATGGTCATATTCCCCACCTTCTTGGCGTAGATGTGGAAATAGTTATTTCCAGAAATCCAACAAATGTTTCGGCTCCACCCTTGTTTGACACGGGAGGGATGTGGATCCGTTAGGAGTTCCAGGGTCTGCATAACTGAATTTTGAACCTTGGAAGCATAGTCACCTAGTTAGCCAACTAATTCCCATCAACGCTCTCAACCGCGCTCCGAGATGCGGCGGGAAGCGGAGGTACACCACCCTTGGTTCATGGTATGGCTTTTTTTTCCCGGTCTTTAACGGGCACAGCCACCATACTTTCCCCTAAGATGAAGGACTTAAACTATGAGAGAAGATCTAAAGAAGTATTAGACTTTACTGTTGGAAAGCACCCGACTTATTGGGTCCACCTGTCACTTTGGAAGTGGTGTCACGAGAGGACAACCAATTCCCCCACTTTCCACCCCACACTCACCCATAACTTAATTAATTACTACCACATTGTTATAACAATTAAAAAGACGGCGGGTTCTTTTACTTTAATTCCCGAACAATGTAATTTAAAACAACCCTTCAATCAATGGAAGACAGCATTCATCTTTGTCTACCATTTCTAAGAAAACCTTTTAAAGGGGAAAAACATGAGTTTTTTTATATACAACCAAGACCTCCACCTTTGAAAAGAGTGATCCAAAAGCTTAGAAAAGTTAACATAAAACAAGTAGTTGGATTGTCCAATATTCCAATGCTTGGTTTCGTTGAGACGGCCACCAAAACTTCATAAAAGAAACCCAAGGGACCCCCATTCTAACTGAATGTGATCCAACCTTGGCAGGCATATCTACACCACCAGCCTTGTAGCCCAAGGGGAACTGGCAGCTCATCTACTTTGCCAAGGCTAGCCAATCTGAGGTAGGTTAGGGAGCTAGAGAGCTCCTAGTTGGGCACTCGCATAAAACGCCTTGAAAGTTATGAGTGCCTAACTATCCATCCGTTAGGGACATCCATCTGGAGGCCAACATATTTCGATTAAAATCGATCCAATGGTTCATACCAGAATGGCAAAGATAAGTTCTAAAAAGCGGATATACTGAATACAGTCTTTTGAACTTGCAACAGGAACCTGGCTTGTACCAACCTGGTTATAAGCCGTCCCACTACAAGTTCGTTTCGGGGCCATCTCGACTAAGTAAAAGTGTTATGAAGGGAAGAACTAACTATATGAGAGAATTTTCGCTTACTGAACTGTCAAGATCTAGATCTTTGAGGTTAGAATTGCAATGAAATTGAACTTAATAAACAATTAAGATCTCATTGAATTTAACTTGAGAGATACACTATCTCTTTGGATTAAACTAGTGAATTTGTCGCTTCTTTCTAGCTCTAGTGAAAATTACAGTTTTATTTCCAAATATAACTTAATAGCATGTCAAAATAACATGTGATTGACCTCTGCACTGGAGGGTTTTACTTAGTTTATAGTAGAGATACACTATCTCTCTAAATTAATGCAAAATTTAGTAAAAACTATGCCTTCTCTAACCTTAATGCACAATTAGAGTTCCATTTCCTAACCTAATATGATAACATGCTAGAAAAACATGTGATTGACCTCTACACTAGAGGGATTAACCTAATTTAAAGTAGAGATACACTATCTCTCTAGATTAGGATAAAAATCAATAAAATTACATCTTCTCTCTAACTCTAATGCACAAACAAAGATCCAATTCCTAATCCAATATGATAGCATGTTATAATAATATGTGATTGACCTCTGCACTAGAGGGTTTATCCTAGATTAAAGTAGAGATACCCTATCTCTCTAGATTAGGGTAAAAATCAGTGAAATTATACCTTCACTCTAACTCTAATGCACAAACAGAGTTCTAATTCCTAATCCAACATCATAGCATGTTATAATAACATGTGATTGATCTCAAAACTAGAGGGATTAACCTAATTTAAATTAGAGATACACCATCTCTCTAGATTAGGGTAAAAATCAGTGAAATTTTACCTTCTCTCTAACTCTAATGCACAAACAGAGTTCCAATTCCTAATCCAACATAATAGCATATTATAATAACATGTGATTGTTCTCTAACTAGAGGGATCAACCTGATTTATATTAGAAATACTCTATCTCTCTAGATTAGGATAAAAATCAGTGAAATTACACCTTCTCTCTAAGTCTAATACACAAACAGAGGTCCAATTCCTAATCCAACATGATATCATGTTATCATAACATGTGATTGACCTTCTCACCAGAGGGATTTACCTAATTTAAAGTGGAGATACATTATCTCTCTAGATTATGTGAAAAAATCAGTAGAAAACTGCTTTTTAAGGACTTTTCTCTAAATTGTGCTTAATAGGTGCATGTTTAAAGTCAGTAATAATAAAATATCAACTCATTATAACCTCTCTACATAATATTATTAATAACTAATCTCTAAAACCATTTAATCTCTCTAGACTAAGTGAAAAAAACAGAGAAAAACTATTTTTTGAGTGTTTTTCTCTAAAGTAGGCTTGATAATGGTATGATTAAAATGTGTAATACTAAAATATAGACTTATTTTTACCTCTATACATGATATTTTTCACAATTAATCTCTGAAACCATTTAATCTCTCTAGAAAAAGTGAAAAAAAACAGATAGAAACAACTTTTTTAGTGGTTTTCTCTAAATTATACTTAATAGGGGTATGATTAAAATTGATAATACTAAAATATAGGCTCATTTTAACCTCTATACATGATATTTTTAATAAATAATCTCTACAACCCTTTAATCTCTCTAGAATAAGCCATAATTAGGCTAGAAAATCCATCTCTCTCTAGATATAAGAGGGGATACGGGTAAATAAGAAGGGGGAAGCTTTTATATATGAAAATAACAACAAAAATCAGCAATTTAGTAAGCCCATTGCTCATGATTGCATGAGGTTAGGCTAAACTCTAATTATCTCTCTCTAGGATTATGGAAAAATCACTAGAAATGGAGGAATTAGGGTTAGGGTTTGGGCTATGGAAGCTTGATAATTAGCAATGTACCTTATATGCTTGAGTTGAGCTCTTCTCACTCCACCTACCTCCTCAAATGAGGCCCCCAAGCCCTCCTTTTATAGGAAAGGGGAGAGAATCCAACCCACATGACCTACCAATTCAGTCAGGGGCTCTCCCTCATCAAAAAGGCGCATTTTTTATGTTGACACCTCCCCTAGCTGATTCCCAATCCCCACATGGCATAATAGTGCTCAATTTCTTTTGCTTCAAGTCCACAAGCTTTGGGTTTTCCCGCAGTGGATGATCCCAACAAACAGGTTAGCTGGTGACCTCCCGAGAAGGAGAGAAAAAAGGAGAACTGGAAGCTAGATGAAGTACAGGCAGAGTGGCCTTGGCTTCGTCTTGCTCCTCTGCTATTAATTTAGTTGATAATTTTTTCCATAACTTCAATTTTTGCGTCTTGATCACATTTTAAATTAAACAGAAAATGACTTAAAGCCGTAGATATTTTCATTAAATTATCCTAATGACCTCCTAATTTCTAGGAGAATAAGTCCAGGGACCCATTTGGTCTGCGGCACGTTCTCGTAAAACATGAAGCACTGCGACTTTGATTGATTGTCCGAAAAGTGTTTCGTAAATCTGGTCTCGGGTTGCCTGATTCTGGCCAAAAATAAAATGGTCCCTATTTTTAAGGGCTATGATTTAGGGAAAAAAAATTATTGGTCTAAATGTATTTTTGGCCTATATTGGAACCTAAATGTGCACGAAAATTTCAATAATTTTTCCTTAAAAATAGGAAAAAAATTATTTGCTCAAGCTGAGCTTGGGTCTTCCAGGAGTAATATCGGTGTCCAGAGTTATGGTCCTGGGGTAATGGAACAACAAATACATCAATTTCAAAATTATAGAATAGAATGTTCACAAGAAATTTATTTAAAGGATGGAACATTACACTTTATATGGCATGTTTGTCAAAGCCAATCGATCTTGGGGAACAAAGTGGCGGATGGTATATTAGACCAAGAAAACAAAATTCAGGCATCCCACATACTTTACAATTGTGCCAGGGTCTGCAATCTGGATTCATCTGCTCTCGGGTTTGGAAATCGATAGACACTTTGTCGATTTGCTGCTCTAGCACGAGGAGAAAAATTCACATTGCAAATATGAGCATAGAGTTGTGATCAGCAGTGCAAGGACATGCTCTGATATCAATCTTGGCCCATTTGGAGGTATCAATTTCAAGTATTGATTTCCAAACCAGAGAGCTGATTTTGATGTACGAAGCAGTTCAGGGTGTGCAGATTGAGCCCAAGGCTTCCCTAAGCTCATAAATGAACTTAAAAGTGCAAAAATGCAAAAACTTGCCAAGTTGCAGCTGAAAGTGTCACTGTTGTCTTCATGTTATTTTTGACCTGCCTAAAATTGCATGTTTGAGCTCCAAAGGTCATATTTTGGTGTTTTTTGATGCAAAATAGGGGTATACAAAGCTAGAAAACCTCCTACAAAGCTAGAAAGCTAGGGATTTTAAAGCCAAATCTAATCACAATCAAGTTAATTCCAAAATTTGGCTTAAGGACGTAAAAGTGGCAACCCATTTGAATGAGCAAAAGACAACCAAAAAGACATAGCACTCTCTTCCCATAAAGACAAAAGATCTCCAAAGCACTTGCATCCATTGCACGCATCAACCCTAATCACTTGAAAGGAATCACTCATCACCAAGCACTTAAAGAAAGCTTGAGCTTTATGCATCTTAGATCCGGAAGGACCATAGGCTCCTTCACGGATCGGACGCTGCCTTGAGAGTTCTCACTCAAGGTAGTGAGACAAGGTCAGTAGGACACTTGGATACCATTCAAGAGGACACCTCCTTCGAATTGTCACTTGACCTTTATTCACAAACGGGAAGTGGGATGCCTTGAGAAGACCACTCACATGGACCAAACATGAGACCATCCCCATCTTTAAGGTCAAGAGACATGCATGACCCACTGACGGCGAATGTAGGGAAAGATCCTGGAAAGTCTAATCCATTTTTAAAAACTACGCCTTTAGATCTGGAGTATGATGTGAGATTGAAATATGAGACCACTAATGCTCATGGGACACTCCTTTACAGGGACCCCTTTAAGCGAGTATGTTTTAAGCTTACAGATATCATCACTCCATTCGAACCACGGCCCTGGGTTATCATTGTAGACTTCCTTATTGATCCAAGAGGACTTCTACATGGGGATGGATGGAGCAAGATATGTATTCAATAGCAATCCCTGGAAGATCGACAACATGGGAAGCATTGTTGGACCGCAAGCCATACCACCGACCGACATACCAACCAAGGAAGTGGTAAGGTCAATAGGTAAAAATCCCTTATTTTCAAAGCTTCATGATGTCACATTTCTTAAAAAGAATGGTGAAAAGGAAAAAGGAAAAGCAAAAGCGTTTGAAGTAGACTTAATCATTGTAGATCGAGTCCAACAGGATTGGATCAATAAGGAAGTCTACCATGATAATGTGGAAAATTACTATGTGACCCCAAAGCATCCTATGGATAAGCTCCCTGAAAAATATGTCTTGTATGGAGAAACATGGGGGGGTTGGCAAACTATGTTGGGCTTTTTTTGCCAATTAAAAATCCTCTCAGCAAGAGATGAATGCAGATGCTTTGGCACATGAAGTGCGAGCTTTTAGCCTACGACCATGTACAATGTAGCCGGATTTTGGTCTTTGAAGGTTTTCCTTTGTCAGAGTTGTTTTGGAATAATGCCGGACAGACTCTAGTTTGTGGAATATGACCTTTGATGGCTCGGATAGCCCTCGGCAGATAAGAGATGGTGTCTCAAAGCAAACAGGAAACTGTCCCAAGCCTCAATCTCAACTGCAGCTATCTCAGACAAATGAGGAGTGTCAGCGCGATAGTCCCAGGGAGATTCCAGGTTATTAAAATCTCCCCCCACTATCCAAGAATCCACAGGTGGCAATACATGCACTATCTCCTGCCAAAAATCTGCCCTCAAATGAGCCTCCGTAGGCGCATAAATACATAAAAGGCCAATCAAGTGATCACCAATCTGCATCGAGACCCACATACATCTACCAGCAATCAAAGTCCCGTGATCCCTCACAGAAGAGATCCAGCGTGGACCCACAGAAATAGCAACTCCACCACTGCGAGACATAACACCTGTGGCAGGCTCCCAGAAAGTACATGAATTGCCTGGAAGAATCTTCCCACAAGACTGTGTGTCAGGTAGGGAGAGTTTGTGCTCCTGCACAAATAAGATGTCTACATCGCCAACAACATGTCTATGCAAATCCTGTCTCAAAAGAAGCTTTCGCGCACCACTGTGGCTAGAAGTATGCAATCCGTTGGTATTCCAGGTGACAATATGCAAATCCATCACAACAAATGATCATCCACAACTAGCATACATGAAACGCTGGCAACCCACAAAGAGCATACATCTAAACAAGCTGACTACGCTGGCGTTTTGCCTCTGGCCGAGCATCTGGAGGATCAAATCTCCCCGAGTCAGGAGGAAGTAGAATAATGTCACCCCCAGGCTGAAAATCAAGAGCCAAGGTGAACCATCTCTGTACATAAGAAATAGGGCAATGTAGAGTCTTGGCAATTCTCTTCACAGGCCACAGAAGAGTCTCAGAAGAGGGGGACCAAGAATCTGCAAAACCAAAAAGTACAGGTAAAACATATCTGCAAAGGCCATTTTCCCATTGCACCCTGCCAATGCAGTGGGCGATCTGGGAAACTGAGATAGCCGCTGCTAGTGCAGGCGCCCAGGATGTGAGACGCTGCAAAATCTGGGTGCAAGTGAAGGATAGAACAGAATCCTCTGACCAATCCTCGTGCCCCGTGAAGGGGAGGAGGAAAGAGAGAAAGGGAGTCTTCTCTCGCTGCGGAGTAAGAAGAGTGTGCTCCCGTGAACAGTACACCCTGATCTCGAGCGAACCAGAGTCATCCGCGCTAACACCTGCAACATCAAAACGCCATGAGATGGGAGCACTGTCCATAAACAACTGTGACACATCGGTCCCCGTCGGGGGAGCCTGGCCCTGGCATGGCAACACCACCAAGGCCTGAGAAGTCGGAGCTGATGAAAGTACCGGAAAGTCAGTGTCCATCGCAGGAGGTGGCAAAGGGGGAACTGACACATGGAGCTCTGGCTGAGTAACAGGTACCAACGAGAGGCAAAGGTCCTCCTGAGATCCCTCCTCCGGCACCATGGGTAGAGGAGGGGGAACAGTGCGAGGCTGCTGCTGCTGTCGAAGAGCACCAGCAGGAGGGGAGACATCCCTAGAGCGTGGCGCTCTAAAGTGATGACGCCGGTCTACAAGACGCCAGTCTCCGGAATCTGATGGAGGAGCAGCTCGAGGCTGCTGAGGTGGCGGCTGCTGTGGAGGGCGGGGCTGCTGGCGCTGCTGCTAAGGAGGGCGGGGCGGCTGGCGCTTCGTAACCTCCGGTCGATGGCGTCGAGCTGGGCGGGGGCAGTCCCAAGCCAAGTGCCCAAAAGCCTGGCACCGCAGGCACTGATCCGGCCGACCAGTGACAGCCCAATTTGTTTATGGAAGTGAGATTTGACACGTTCTGTGTTCAAATCTCACCTCTCATCGGATAGATCATTGTGGTCTCTTGGGATTGTTCCTACGACGTTAAAAAGACTCTCCTTGGGTGTGTGTTTGTGTGTGAATAATAAAATGGACAAATCGGCCTAACCTTTCTATCACTCAAGTGTGGTAGATTGGTTAGCCCAATTTGTTTATGGAAGTGAGATTTGACACGTTCTGTGTTCAAATCTCACCTCTCGTCGAATAGACCATTGTGGTCTCTTGGGATTGTTCCTACGACGTTAAAAAGACACTCTCTCTCTCTCTCTCTCTCTCTCTCTCTCTCTCTGACCTTCAATCTGCAGGGAGAGGAGGAAGATATGGCGTGAAAAAATGCTGCAGATCTGAAATGGAGAGGCTCACTCCCCCCCACCCAGCTTCACCAAAGGGCCACCAGGAGGAGGACACACACACCACACGCACACACACACCCTCCCACCTAAGAGCCCTAAGCTCGCACCCCACCGCGCCGGAACACCAAGCAAACAGGCAAACAAAAAAACATGCACACACAGAGAAACCCTAAACGCCCCGCCAACACAAAACACACACACACACAAAGCAGGCAACACACAGCAAAGAAAAACTCACACACACATGCCACACCCTCGCGCGCACACAAAGAAAACACACACACACATCGCGCGTGGGCGCGGCCAAGTAGGAAGAAGGCGGGGGAAGAGGGGGCGACGGACGCGGAGGAGGGGCGCGAGAACGTGGAGCAGGGGGAGGGGGTTCGCGCAAGCAAAACGCCACGCTCGACCATCACGACAGTCTCCTCTCTCTCTCTCTCTCTCTCTCTCTTTTGGAGTAACCACTGGGCTTGATACCCTTCATATTACAAAAAGGCCAAAGGCCATTACAAAATATCACTGGCTACAAATGGGGGAAAAACCCCTCAAGATACAACATGGAGCACAGGAGGAGGGGAAAAGTTCCCCGCCCCCATCAAAATAAAGAAGTGCCGGGTGACGACCAAAGCCCTCAAGGGCTATAATGTGAAGCAACTTCGAGCGGCACAGATCTGCCAGACACCATTCCCGCAGGGGCATCCAACGATGACGCCTGGAAGCACATCTCTTCGCACAGCCCATCGATTTAGGCTTTGCTAGAACACCAAGGTCCAGCCAATATCACAGCAGCAGCAAGAGGAACAGATTGATGGAGAGTAGCCGCACGAACAACACCAACCAAAAGCAACCGGCGGAGCAAGTACAACTCGCAAAAGGATCAACCTGGAGCAGGACAAGTGTAGCAACCACCACCGGAGCACGAAGGCCACCTTGCAAGAGCATATGCCTGGAGCAGGACAAGGTGGGCTCCGATCTGCAGGGAGAGGAAGATGAAGCTTGAAGCATAACTGCATATCCAAACAAAAGGGAGGTTCACCACCCCCCCCTCCACGAATCTAGCACAAAAGAGAAAAAGGGAGGGGGAAACGCACACACACACACATTCCCACGCGCCCACCCTAGAACCCTATGCCCAAAACCAAGCACCCCAACACCATACAAGCAAACAGCAAAAGGAAAAAACACACACGCAAAAACCCTGATCCCGCCCCCCACACACAAAAAACAAAAAAACCATGCAAAAAACATGCACCAAACACAAAAAACAACACACACACCGCCGGCGCGCAGGCAAACACACCCACACAAACACAAACAGTTGCGCGCAGGCAGCCACGCAGAGGAATAGAGGGCGGCTAGAGCATATAGTGATATCAGAGATAGATACACTACCATCTTCAGCGGAGAGCCCTCACTACGTCAGATCATGGAGTCCGCGGACCAGCGCAGACTTGGTCAGTTTTCTTACTAGAGATACAGCGTCATAGAGATACACTACTCCAGGTCCACACTATAGGGAGAGGTGGACGACAGCTTCAGCTCACTGATTTCTTCCAGAGGTCTACCCCAGTGCTTACACGGATACAGGAGGGGGTTACACTTCAGCGCGCTGAGGATCTCCGCGCCAGGCGGAGACCGAGAGCACGAGGCTACCGGACTCCCAGACTACATCAGGGGGAGATTACAGAGATCCAGACTCGACATCAGCACCATATCCAGGAGCGACTAGCTCACTTACGCTCCCACCCGGAGATCATGTTCCAGGGGATTTCTACCTCGCCATCACCTATGTATCACATATTGCACCCCTATTATGGGACTGGATGGAGCTAGCTAGATATGCATTGCATTTTTTGTATACCCTACGCATATAGACTGCATATTCTTTTAGCAGTAGTGCTCCCTCCACCACACCCCTAGTTCAGCACTTTCATAGTTTATTTTATTTCATTTCATGTTATATTTTGTCCTTTTTTCTGGATACCCAGAGGACATTGACAGTTGTACATCTGATTTTGTCTCATAGGTCGAGTTCGGCCTCCAGTAGACGTTAATACAGCTTTCTTTCTCTCTCTCTCTCTCTCTCTCTCACCGAAGCTAACTGGGCTTGTACCCTTTTCATTACTCTGAAAGACCAAATGGTCGAATAATACATCAGATACGGGGACTAAAAAACCCCTTTACAAAATACAAGGAGAAAAGCCTCCTGAGCACAAGGACAAATGAAGATGATACAAAAGCAACAGTAAAAGGTATAGAACGGACAACAATCCACCCCATGGGTAAAAGCATCCTACATCCCATACGATCATCCACTAGGCCCTCCTGTAGGACATCTCTGAATAAACACTGTGCTTCAATCTCAAACTGTCCAAATCACTAAAAAACCGTGGCACTGGGACCTGAACATCTCCATCATCCAATCACAGAGCTCAACAAGTGCCGGCACAAGCTGCCCTGTATTCAGCCTCTGTGGATGACAAAGCAACCGTAGGCTGCTTCTTGCTACTCCAAGAAATAGCTCCCGAGCCAAGTGTAAAGCAATATCCTCTCGTAGATCTCCTGTTATCTATATCCCCTACCCGATCTGGCCTGTCCAACCTCTTAGGGTCACCTCCTCATTCTCTGTCCTCCCGGCTGCATACAAAATGCCATAGGCCGGGTGCGCCTTGAGGTATCGCAAGATGCGAAGACCTGCCTACCAATGAGTTTTCTTGGGCTCACTCATGAACCCCGCCAGGAGCCCAACCGGGAAGCAAAGATCTAATCAAGTATTCAACAACCACATTAGCGATCCTACCTGTCACCAGGAGGTGAATTTTTATTTCACTTTATTTTTCTTTCTTTGTTTTCCCCACCATAGCTCTTGAGAATGAGCAAGTGGACAATGTACAAATGTGAAAAGAGCTAGGACAAGTGCATCTTGATCAGGGATCGCATTTGGTCCAGTCGGCACAGAAAATGGAGGTGTGCGTGGCTATTAAATGAAGTTTGGACACTTAATTTTTAAGTGGACAAATCATTTATAAGGTTACATGTGAAATGAATAAATAGAGCCTGGACTTAATGTTTTGGACCAAATTTGGGACAAAAAGGGCCAAACTCACTCAAAGGAGTAAGTGGCCACATGTCAGCAAGCTGGGACACCTTCCAAATCTCTCTAGATGCAAAATGGCACAATTTTGAAGTAGAGGAGAGGCTGAATTTTCTGCATTCTCTGCTTTTTCAGCTATGGAGGCTCTCTACCTTCATGTTTTCTTGCTTACAGGTGATTTACAGGTCAAGACAGTGCTTGGGAATGCTTCCCTACACCCCTGAATCATGTATGCATGCTGTTTTTACAGCTGCAAGCCCTAAAAACCTGAATTTCAGATTGTAATTCGCGTCCATCTATACGCGTACTTCGCATATGTTATGTACAGTGGAGCGGATAATGCTTATGCGATGTTCGGAGCTGTGTAAATCAGCTAAAACAGGTTTTTCAGCGCTGTTTTGCGCTTTTCTTGAGTTTTGTCGTGCCAAAGTCTTCCAAACTTTCTAGGAAGATACTACAGGTGATCCTCTATGCGTACATGTGCTCGGATCTTGTTTTCGACACCAAAAGTGGCCGAAATGAGGGCTGAATTTTCTGCTGCATTTTTAGGGTTTGCAGGTTTGAACCTTTTTGAATAGGAGAGGTTGTCGTGGTGGTGTACCGACCACTAGATCTCTTGCGGGAGTGATGTGGAGTCGCCGGGCGATAGACCGGTCGCTTATTCACTAGGGTGAAAGCTTGGGATCCTAACTTCGTAGCCGGAATTTCTCTCTATTTTTACTGCTTGTCATCGTGTAAAGGTCACTACCAAAAAGGCAATAAAGAAATACCGAAAGGGGCGCCATCGTTTGGGGCCAATCTGGTGTCGTTCTTTTGAGCAGGAGCATTTTAGCTCCCTTCTTTTTCATGTGTGTAAGTGCTGGATTTCGATATACATAAGCAGGTGTTTCCATCTTCACTTACAGTTTGTCACATACACTTGTTCTTTATTTCAAGGATAGTACCGCCCTTTTGGTGATCTAACAGGCCGGTTTCATTGGTTCCGTCACCGCAACTTGATCACTTTTTCTTCAAGGAGTGAGTCTCGGCTAGTGTTGGGTGAAAGACGAAGGGATCAGGTATTTTGGAGCCCTATTACAGGGCTTTTTAAGGGCTGGAAATTTTCTGAAATTGCTGAAATCTCTGAAAATTCAGCGTTATGGCTGATCGTAGAGATGATCCTACGGAAGATGCTTCTTCTTCGCATGGTGGACAGGCTGAGCAAAGAGTGGTTCCTCCTGGGAATATGCGTACAGGTCCACAGACTTCTGTTCATACAAGGAATGTGAATGCGTCACAATCCAATAGAACGGGCAATGAGCTTGACGAGGAGATGATGTTTAAAGCACAATTGTTGAGTGTTGTTACCACTTTTCAACAATTGATCAAGAATCCCAAATTTTTGGAATACATGCAAACTCCTCCTATGCCACAGCAGGAAAAGGAGCATTCACTTGTTGCTGAGTCTCATGAAGTTCAAGGGCAAGTGCCCATTTTGGTTACACAGGTGCAAACGTTCCTAATGCAAATCCAGTTCTAGTCCAACATGCTCAATTTGGACAGGATCCTTTGTTGAATGGTCATAGAAGCAATGAACAGGTTATTCATCCGACCATTCCAACACCTAGTGTTCATCCTGGTTATTTTGGAGGAGGATCAGTATTTCAAGCTATGGCTGGATTTCCTACAGGTTTTCATGCTAATATGCCAGGAAATGTTTTTGGGACAATGCAAGCTAATATGGTAAATCCCATGTATGGGAATATAGGCATGCAACCAGGTTTTCAGGGTTTATGGTAACACAGGATTACCGCCAGCGCCTTTTGGTGTACCCAGCTATCCTCATCCTATTATGGGAAATACCGGTATTCCAGGTAGAGTGGGTGACATGGGGGCAGGAATGATGAATCCTAGACCGCTGATTTCGCAGCCATTCATTGATGAGAATGTGGCTTCCACAAGTAAACCCAAGGATTATAAGGAAGGAGGTGCAAGTGTGACGTTTGAGGTCTTCAATGGAGTACAGGATAAGCTGAAGGCATTATCATTCGTCCAGCAGTTTGATGCAGCATTTGCGGGTGGAAACTTCACTGAGTCTTCAAAAGTTCGCAAGGTCTCTACTTTCTTGAAAGAAAATGCATTACAATAGTGGACCATCATATTGATGCATGGGTTAAGACCTGCTACTTGGGTTGAGTTCAAGCAATTATTCTCAGCTTCATGGCTTACAAACACTTAAGGTAGATGAGATGACAGCTTGGCATAACTTGAATGCGATACACTGTGTAGACCTCAAAGAGTACAATAGCAAGTTTTGGAAGGCATTGTTGTCAGTAAGTTCTTATAGACTTGTGCCTTTTTCAGAACAGATTGAGAAGTACTGTTGCGGTTTGCCCAAAGAAATTAGGGATTATTGCACAAAGACTAGTGTCATGAACATTCCACAATTGATTAAGAATGCGACAGTGGCAAATGCCAATCAACTAGATTTAAGGGCATCCTGAAAGAACCACAAGGCAAACAATTTTCAGCCAAGGGTAAGGATACATATAAGTCTGCTGAAAATAGACCTTTTAAAGGTAAATCAAATACAGGTAAAGCTGGAAAGTACAAGAAACCATTTAAGTCTGTTCCTTAGCACAATCAAGGGCAAAAAAGACACTTTTCTGGCAAAACGCTTGAGGAAAGAAAGGCTTTAATGGCTGAGAAGAAATGCTTTATTTGCGAACAGGAAGGACATTATGCTACTGATTGTCCACAGAACAAATCAAAGGAAAATGATGACAAGTCCGATCGTAAAGGTAAGAAGCCAGACCTAGTGCAGGACTTGTGCCAGATGTGGTTAGTGATCAGCCTTCTAGTGATGCGACAAAGTTATGTAGGGCATGGGGCAAAGTGAGGGATCAGACAGTGTTAGTCTTCTTTGATCCACAAGCCCGTCCAAATTTCATTTCTCCTGAGTTGGCATCAAAGTTGGGCATCCGTGCAAAGGAGATGGGAATGATGGGTGAGGCAGCTTTGGCATGTCCAGGTCACACAAAGCCTGTCACTCCTATCTTGGGAAAGCTTCGTTTGCACATTCAGAGTTATGTGGATGCGGAAGAATTTCACATTATGCCATTGGAAGGCTATGATGTCTTGTTGGGCATACCTTGGTGTTACAGGTTACATGCGTTTTGGATACCTACAACAAAAAGATCACTCTTGTACATAGGGGGGAAAGTCATGTGCTTGATGTCAAGCTTAGAGGCGAGTCTGTTCCAGTTGTTTCAGCTTCTGCTATTTCCTCTGTAATGAAAAATCATCTTTCTGCGTACTTAGTTTTTGCAAAAGAAGTTCAATTAGGTGAAGATAAGTCTAATTTATCTGCACTAGATAAGAAAAGGACAGCTTTCTTGAATTCATTCAGTGAATGTTTTTCTGCGTCTTTGCCAGGAGAGTTGCCACTTGAAAGGCTTGAGGACCATATGATAGACCTAGTGCCAGGCAGTACTCCACCTAATAGACCGCCGTACAGGGTTAGTGCAGCCCAACAAAAAGAGATTATGAGTCAAGTTAATGAACTTTTAGAGAAGGGGCTGATTCAGCCCAGTTCATCCCCATTTTGTTCACCTGTACTTTTAGTACAGAAGAAGGATGGCTCTTGGCGCATGTGTATAGACTACCGTGCGCTAAACAAAAATACTATCAAGAACAGGTTTCCTATTCCAAGGATAGATGACATTCTTGATCGACTAGAGGGAGCATCTTTGTTTAGCAGGATTGATCTTAAAAGTGGATACCATCAAATACGCATTAGATCTGAAGATGTGCATAAGACTGCGTTCAGGACGATGTTCGGTCTGTATGAGTTCCTTGTAATGCCGTTTAGTCTTACAAATGCTCCTGCCACTTTTAACAGGATGATGGATAGAATTTTCCGTCCATACAGGCATTTTGTTGGCACATTCTTTGATGACATGATTGTGTATTCAAAGAGTGAAGAGGAGCATAGGAATCATTTGATTACAGTCTTTAATGAGTTACGTAAGAATAGGCTGCTCATTAATCCAAAGAAAAGTGAATTCTTTTTGGAAGAAATTCATTTTCTTGGGCACATCGTTTCGAAACATGGGGTACGTATGGATCCTGCTAAGATTGAAGCAATCAAGTCATGGCCAGATTTGAAGACCGTACATGATGTACGAAGCTTTTTAGGCCTATGCTCTTACTACAGAAGATTTATCCGCTATTTTGCAGAGATTGCTTCACCTCTACATGCTTTAGAGAGGAAAAATGTTGCTTTTAAATGGGCAGATAAAGAAATTTCAGCTTTCAATCTTTTGAAAGAGAAATTGACTTCGGATCCGGTTCTTATCTTACCAGATCTTGGAAAGTCTTTTGTTGTTCAATGCGATGCATGTGGACATAGCATTGGTGCAGTTCTCATGCAGAATGGCCAAGTAGTGGTATATGAGAGTAGAATGCTAATAGGACCATAAAGAAACCTCCAAACTTATGAAAAAGAATTATTGGCAGTGATTCATGCTCTCAATAGAGCTGGAAACACTACTTGTTAGGGACTGATTTTTTTGTGCAAACAGATCATCAAACTTTGCGTTATTTCCTCACCCAGACTAAGTTGTCTGAGAAACATATGCGATGGGCCAACTTCCTATCCATGTTTCATTTTCAGATTGTCCATGTAGAAGGAAAAAAGAATGTTGTGGCTGATGTTTTGTCACGAAAGCCACAAATTTCAGCTGTGTCTATTCCTTATCATAATGAATTAGATGAGATGAAGGGACAATATGCTCAAGATGAAGATTATGCCAGGATTTATGATCAAATAATGGATGGTCAGTCCCACGAGCATTATTTTCTAAGGGATGGTTTCCTTATGATGCATGACAGATTATGCGTCACTAAGCAATTAAAGCAAAAGGTTTTAGTGGAAAGTCATGTTCCCCCATTTGCTGGTCATCGTGGGATTGATGCTACAGTGCAAGTAGTCGAGACTTTCTTCTATTGGCCAACTTTAAGACGAGATGTGGATGCATTTGTGCGCCAATGCATAGTATGTCAAAAGGTCAAATTTGATAGGCAAAAGGCACCAGGGTTGTTACAACCATTGCCAATTCCGAATAGGCCATGGGAAAGTATTGCAATGGATTTTATATTTGATCTTCCTAGAACGCAGACAGGCAATGATGGGATTTGGACAATCATATGCATATTCAGTAAACAGGCCCATTTCATTCCTGTTAGGAAGAAGATAAAACCTGATCACATGGCGAGGATATTTATGTAGAACATTTTCAAATATTATGGCATGCCACAATCTATTGTAAGTGACCGTGATCCAAGAATGATGAGTCTATTTTGGAAAGGTTTGTTTGAAAACATGGACACTACACTTAAGTTTTCATCATCGTTTCATCCACAAACACATGGACAGTCAAAAGAGGCAAATTCTACAGTTTTAGATTTGCTTAAATGCTATGTGTCAAAGCATAAGGCAAATTGGGAACAATATTTGCCATTGGTTGAGTATGCATACAACAATACAGCGCACTCTTCAACTGGCAAAGCACCTTTTGAGATTGTAGAAGGTGGTAAGAAAGTGCCTCCCATTTTGCATACAAAAGACAAGATTTTTGAAGCCGATTGATATGTGGAAAACATGGATGAAGCTTATAAGAAAATCAAGCTTGCCTTGGAAAAGACTCAAGCTAAGCAAAAGAAAGCTGCTGATCGTCACCGACGTGAACTTGTGTTTGCAGAGGGTGATTGGGTTCTTTTGCGCTTCGAAAAGGCTAGATTAAAGAAAAGAAGGGCAAGAAACGTTTGTTTACAAAGCTCAGCATCATGCGTTATTATGGGCACTTGTGGGAAAATAGGTGTGTACGGTAGATGAAAGATTATATGTACATATATATATATATATATATGTACATATATATATATATATATATATGTACATATATATATATATATATATATGTACATATATATATATATATATATGTACATATATATATATATATATATGTACATATATATATATATATATATATGTATATTGGTCAAATTCTTTAGCAACTAGCCTTGCTTTGTACTTTGGTTGTCCATCACTTGGTGTGATCTTCATCTTGTAGACCCATTTGCATGGTAATGCATGTTCCCCTTTAGGCAAAGGCACTTTTTAATTTGTTTTTTTTTTAGCAACGACCAATAATTTTGATTCCATTTTTTTAAAATTATGGTGGTTGTCCTTTTTTTTTCCGTTCCACCAACCATCCCCACATTTAATCAAACTCCATCGCTCCCTATTATGTAATTGTCACTGGGAGGCTCTTCTCCTCCTAAAAGAAGGAAGGCTATATATATATATATAATTTATTTTAAGATTTGAATATATTGAATATATATATTATATTATATTAAAGCTTGAATATATTGAATATATGTACATATATATTATATTTATATTAAAGATTATATATATATCTATGCTATATATAAAAGCAAAAGGAATGCAAATGCCACGTGGCAAGTTCTAAGAGCAAGTCAAGATATCCTAATTTTCTAAAAAAGAAAAAAAGAAGATGTAAATGGAATAAAAGTGCACAAACTTTAAAAGACCTCACATTTCATGTTCAAGCAAAGCCTAAAAGTAAGTGAGATATTCTAAAAAGTGAGTGAGAGATATGCGCACATCTCAAAAAGTATACATCTATGTATAATATTAAACCAAAGGGAATTCCGATAAGATAAGCTACCACGTGGTAGTAAATGCGCCATCCAACATTCCCCTATCGGAATGTTGGATGTTGCATTTACTACCACGTGGTAGTAAATGCGACATTCAACATTCCCCTACCACGTCGTAGTAAATGCGACATCCAATATTCCCCTACCATGTAGAAAACAAAAAGGAGAGAGATGTTTTGTTTTGGATGTAAGAAGAGAACAACTTGGCAATTTGAGCTGGAAGTTAAACTAGCAGTTGATTAAAGGAATTAAAATGTGGGCTCTCTATTTCACTAATTCACGCATTAAATGTCAGTTGGAGCATATGCAAATGATTCAAGCTACTATTTCTCCCCCCGTGGGCTCTTATGTCTTTCCACACATTCCTTCCTCCTTCTGCTCAAGTGAGCTCTCTCTTTCTCTCTCTCTCTCTCTCTCTCTAACATACACGCACGCACGCGCGCACACACACACACACACACACACACATACACATATGATGCTTAATCCCTTAGGGGTGGTTCTTTGATATGTTTGTTTTCTTTTAAGTGCAGGTGAGCTCTCTCTCTTTCTCTCTCTCTAACACACATACAGACATGATGGTTAATTCTTTTAGAGTGGTTCTTTGATATGTTTGGTTTTTTTTATGTGCATGTCCTTGAAGGAGGTTAGAAGACTTCTCTGTTCAAGTTTTTGATAAGGTAACAATACCCCCCCCTCTCTCTCATCAATTTGTGTGGAAGGAGGGCATTTGCAACTCTAGCACTTGCCTTTCACCTTTTGTGGATTTTGCAGTAGGCTCTTGCTAATTACTATTTGCATCCCTTACATCATTTTGCAGATTATCAACCAGTCCACTTCTCCATTTTCTGCAACCCTTCTTCTCTATTCTCCTTGACTGCTTTTCTTCTAGCTATTTAAGAAGAGGAGAGTAGGAAAGATGTACACAATGGACATTTGGGTTGCAGCACTTAATCATGTGCACAATGAAAGAAAAGATGACTTATAGAACAGCTCTTAATCTTATGCACAATGAAAGAGAAATCATATGCACATGGAAAGGAATCGACCAAAACTAGCAGCTAACAACTCAAGGAAGCCTATCGCATCTGAGTCTCCAAGTCTAGCCACACACTTTTTTTTTTTTTTTTTAGTAAAACCAGTAATTGTTATATTTTCATAAAGTCAATATACAAGACATTAGACTCCAAAGGAGAGCCTAATGGAAGCACACAAGAAAGTTTACATAATCATATTCTCCAGAGTGGAGAATATCCAAAGATCAAAAGCACTCGAAGAAAAGCTGAATACAAGATGCATCCATGTCACCCTCAAGGCAAGCAGCATATACAGACTGTCGCAATGAGGCTCGGAAAGATTCATATGATTGTCAGTGGGGGTTACACTTGCAAGACGCCATATTGCATCATCCACCTGTCTAAGATGTATGGCTCTTTCAGAGACAATTCCTCATTTGCTTTGGCATTGTCCTTGTTCTAGGATCCTCCTCAGGCGTATTTCTGATTATCTTTGCCTTCGCTTCCCAACTCATAGATTTGGGAAACATTTCTGGCTCTTTGGCAGACATCTCAGAACTTTGTCCCAATACTCACTTTTTCTATTTTGGGTGAGATATTGGGCCCTATGGACCATCTGGAGTGAACACAATTTTGCATATTTGGGAAGGCACAATCTCCAAGTCTAGCCACACACACACACACACACACACACACACACACACACACATTCATGAGCACATGGGTCTACTTTGAATAAAGGAGCTTCGCCTTAGGTGCCCTCCCCTTCTCTCTCCTCTCGCCTCTCCTATCTCCTTTCTCCTGCCGCCTCCCCTGTTCTCTCCTCTCCTGTCCCTCTACTAGACTCCGCCCCACCTCTCCTATCCCTTTGTTATTCCTCTAGCAGACTCCGCCTATCCTCTCCTTGCCATCGAGCTTTTCCACAACATCTCTTGGATAGAGAGAGAGAGAGAGAGAGAGAGAGAGAGAGAGAGAGAGAGAGAGAGAGAGAAGTATACATTCGGCCATAGAGAGAGCTTGCAGAGAAGCTAGAGAAGAGAGAGATGGCGCCGAGACATGTATCCCTTCTCTGCTGCTGCAGTCAACCCACTTGAACTGGCCTCTCCTTTAATCTCTATCCCATAATCATTTGCCCTATTCGGCAACTGTGCTGGCAAGGGATACATGTCTCCTCCCATCCTTCTTGGTTTATCACAATGCGGGCTGATGTGACCAATCTCACCACAATTGTAGCAGGTGGGTATATTCTTTCACTTTTTGTTATGATTTTGTCCACCATCATTGTTGGACTGATTGGACTGCTTCCCATATCCATGAAAGTTTCCCATGTTGCTTAGCAAATTTAGACTAAGATTCTTCATTAAATCCACCATTTGTCTCATCTCCTGCCTTAATCCATCATCTGGTACTGGGGCATTAACCACTGCTGGTACAACCTGAGGAATCTCCCATTGCTTGGCAAACTGTCTGCGACCAACAAGTGAACTGAACTATCATCACTGAAAGTGGCTGGACCACTACGCATAGACCAATACAATGCCTCAACGGCGTAACTGAGCAATAGATGCAATCCCACACTGCTATCCACAATGATACATCCTATGCTCGATGCCGAATGGGATGTGTCGGAGGACTTCAATAATATCGACTAACATGGACAAAAGTGTCAAAACAAACATCAAAAACCCCAAAGTTCAAAATTTGACAAGTTGGGTTCATGAGTTAGCGATGAAGGGATCATCAAATTAAAAATCCAACATGATGGGAGTGCTTAGAATCATGAGGGGAATCAGAGTAGCATGTCAAAATTCACAAAAAGTGAATTTTTAGAGCAGTCGGGTTCACGCAGATAGAAAAGTAAAAGAAGAGGCCAAATAACTCATTTAACTTCATTCTATTAGGTTAGTGAGAGTGAGAGCTTACACTCTAGTGAGTTTGGGTGCACTTTGCATGCGCAGTACGTCAGCTACGATCATTTCCATCGCCAACAAGTACTCGATCGGCATTCTCGGTAGGTGCACGTTCGATTTGATTCATACATTTGCGCCTTCGAGCGCCGCGGTAGTTTAGTACAGGTACCCGGGGGGTGTCTGCCGAGCTTTAGCTCTGCCGCATTTTGCCATATTCACAGGGCTGTGGAAGCGCTGCCAAAATTTTGGTAGGCATCAGGCATGCTTGGGCACGGGGTGAGTGTACAACTTGATGCACAAACACACATACACTTGCTTAAAAGCAATGGATTTCGACAATGACACCAACGTGTCAAGGGAGGCACATAAATCGGGTTTGCATGCACCCATTCGAAAGAGCTTGAAGGTGTATCCAAACAAGTCTTTACGGTGTATGATGGAGTCTGCCATGGTGGCGGAAGAGCTCCATACAAAGGGACAACCATGGAAGCAAGAGTTTAACACTTTTCGTGCTAAACGAAAAGCTATCTATGAAGAATCCAAGGCTGAAAATTCAGCAAAAACAGGGAAATTCAGCAAGCGAACACCTCCTAGAAATGGCTCCAACAAGAAGCAGAAGACCAATAGTAAGAGTCTTTCAACTTTTTTTGGTCCTACGAAGCTTAAAGAATACAAGGAGCAGGGAAAGTGCTTTCATTGTGGAAGCAAAGACCACATGAAGAGGGATTGCCCACACCTAAAGGGCAAAGAGCAAAAGATTGAGGATGGCGGGGCCATGCCTCTATCTAATGCTGTGCCGGATGTGCAGGGCAACACGTCTATGGATCCTCAAAGGAGGCAGCTTCTCAAAGCCTGGGGCAAACTTGAGGGCAAGAATGCCTTAGTTCTTTTTGATCCAGGATCCACGGATAATTTCATATCTACAGAGATGGCTGAGGCATTGAAGCTTCAAGCTTCTAGCATGGGAGTGCCAATCGAAGCAAGCTCAGCATTCCAAGAAGGAGCCGCACATGTTACACCAATCATTGGAAAGCTGAAAATTCAAATTAGAGTTGCACCTCAGGATGTGCATAAAACAGCCTTTCGAACCAGCTTTGGACTTTATGAGTTTCTTGTGATGCCATTTGGCCTCACAAATGCTCCAGCTACATTCCAAGCCTTATGTTGGTGAACCACCTTCGGAGCCTATTTCGGAAGAACCTTCTAGTGTCAATGAATTAGAAGAAGTTCTCGAGCCTGAACAAATAATTTCTCATCAAGATCGTGTTCTCAAGGGAGGAAAGCAAACACGCCGTTTCTTAGTTAAGTTTAAGAACTACTCTCCCCTGGATGCAAAGTGGATGGATACCCAAGAATTAAATAAGTTTTCCCATCTTGTACAACATTATTTAGAAGCCTTTCAGTTAAGGGCAGTTGAATAATAGTGAGGGGAAATGTAACTTTTTAGCTATGACTAGCTAATCTGGTTAAGGATAATGTCAAACACCTTCTAAAGTTGTCTCTGCATGTGAGTTAACTAATGAATGTGTAAATAGAAAATACACGTGTATTTTTAGTGCACATTTGATGGATCTTGGGGAACCAAATGTGTTAGAGTTTGGAACCCTAAGGCTAGATAGGGTTTGGAACCCTAAGGGTCAGGGACCCTAAGATTAGAGAGGGTTCGGAACCCTAAGGGTCTGGGACCCTAAGTTTAGAAAGGGTTCGGAACCCTAAGGGTCTGGGACCCTAAGTTTAGATAGGGTTTGGAACCCTAAGGGTCTAGGACCCTAAGTAAGTTAGGGTTAGGAACCCTAAGTAGTTACGGTTTGGAACCCTAATGGGTCAGGGACCCTAAGATAGAATTAGGGTTGGGAACCCTAAAGGTCTGGGACCTTAGCATTTAAGTAGCCCGGGATACTCAAATGAAGTGTATCTGATGGATCTACGAGAACCAGATACTTACTAAAAATAGAAAGTATTTGTGATGATACAAATACGTAGCGCAAGCACAGAGCTAAGATGGGAGTCTTGACGAGGATGAAATTTGGTCGGTCGGCCAAGTTTTAGTCCATTTACATTAAACGCTTGAATTGCGTGGGAACCACCTCTTAAAGTCACTTAACTCAATAAATAGAAATTTGTGACAGTACTTTAAAATGCTAGGGAAAGTTGACACTTGGCCAATTCTTCTTTTTGAAGTAGGGAAGGGGGGGAGCATTATTTAAGGAGCTCATTCTCTCTCTCTCCCACACCTTCTCTCATGGTTGAAGCTCTCAAGCTTTAACGGAAAGCTTTATCATCATCTTCTCCAGCTCTCCATTGCTGTTTTTCAGGTTTCAGCAGTAAATTAAGCCTCATTTCATAGCCAAAACAGCCCCTCTATAGCATAGAAACACTCCCCCATCAACCCTATGCAAGGAAATTAGGGTTTCATTGCGGAGAAACCCTAATATTCACTGCTGCAGGAAATTACTGCAAGCTGCAGAAAATTGCAGCAAGCTGTAATTTCAGATTTGAGGAAGATTTGTCGCGTACAAAGGCTATAAAGTGGATTCCAAGTGTTGCTTTCGCAAGGGAGATCGATTGGGAGCTGAAAGCTCTCAATTCGGAGCCTCAAATTGGGAGATACAGGCGTTGCAAGTAGAGAAGGTGCTGGGCACTCTTCTCACAAAGACATCGAGATAGTAGAAGGCGGTTGCTACAGTAAAGTCTAGGTGCTGGGCACTTAGAGCAATCAAGATTGGAAAGGGGGATTAGCAGGGCTATCCCAATTTCCCGGCTTTGTGCTTGTAAATTGTATTTTCTATTGATTAATACAATCTCCAAAAGGGGGGGACCGGCCCATCTTCGGTCCCCAGTGTGGTGTCGGTGTCTTATTTTCTCTCTTCTCATTTCCTCTCTTCTCCGTTCTCTATTTCTCTTAATACTCTTAAATTTCAGCCAAGCATAATAGCTCTAAAAAGTAGCTAAATTGTTAATTTTATTGCTCGAATTGGGTCTCGCTAGCTACCGATTTGTGACAGTGGTATCAGAGCTTTGGTCACCTCTCTCTTTTCTCAAAGAGGAGGGTTCTTGGAGACCGTCAAGATGGCTGCAAATTCAAGCTATGAAGCGGAAATGCAAGCCCTTCGTGGAGAGTTGGGTGAGATACGGGATATACTCACCATCCTGGAGGTGCGTGATGCATTGGAGCGCGTGCGCAAAGAAAAGCAGGAGGAGGAAGTAGCGGCTGGGCCATTACTTCCCCCCTCTCTTGAAGAGGATCAATGGAATGACGAAGATGAAGAGGAGACTCCAAGAAGAAAAGCCGAACGACTGACATGCACATATGCAACACCGGAGTATCGGCGCTTGGAATCCAACAAGGAGTGCAACTTGCGCAAGGTAAGAAGATCCCGCCATGGAAGAGAGCGACGCCCACGTAGGAGCCATCGCTACCAGCACGATGACTCCTCATCTTCTTCATCATCAAGGGAACGTTCGTCCCGCAGGAAGCGAACCTTCAAGGCGGGCGACAAAGACACCAAATTCGAGACCTATAACGGTAAAAGAAATATTGATAGAGCTCGAGAGAGAGAGAGAGAGAGTCGACGCGAACCGATAAGGCGTGGATATGGCGCGCGTCGCTTCCGTCTGTGTGTGCGCGAGAGCTTCAGGTTAGTCTTTTGTTCGCTGCTGCAGCCCCCGCTGGTCGCCTTGCTCCTCTTGTGCTCCCGCTGGTCGCCCTGCCCCCCCTTCTGCTCCCGCTGGTCCCCTCCCCCCCTTCTTCCTTTCCCTGTGCGCCTCCTGCTCGTTTTTCCCCCCGTCCCCCCTCTCTGTTCCTGCCCCCCGTCCCCCGTCTTTCTTTTGTTCCCGCCCCCCGGCCTTTTTCCTTTTCCCGCCCCCGCTCTCCTTTGTTCCGCCCGCCCTCTGTCTCTTATCCCGCCCCCTCTTTCTTTTATCCCGCCCCCTCTTTCCTTTCTTTTCCTTTTTTCCTTTGTTCCCGCGCTTCCCGCGCCCTCTTCTTTCTTCTCGTCTTTCCTCCCCCTCTCCCTTTTGCTCTTTCTTCCTCCGCTCCCCCGCCTGTTTCTCCTCCTCCTCCTTCGTCTCCCGCTTCTCTTGCTCCCCCCCCCCAAAAAAAAAATAAAAAATAAAATAAAATCCAGGTACAGCAGGACAGCAGCAGCAGCAGTGGCAGCGGTTCATTTCAGCATGGCACCTATTTTCTTCTCTAATGTCACCAAACAGGCAATATTTGACAAGATCAGCAAATACTCCTCTAGAGCTATTATTGGCCGCATTGTTGGCTATCGTCGCGTTGTAGGCGCTTTCAAGGATTGGATTCAGGCGTCCCTTAGTCTTAGCGAGGGTCGCATTGAAGACATTCTTCTTCTTGGGAAGGGTACGTTTATGGTCCTGCTTTCATCCGAAGAAAGCGTTGCCCCTCTCATTGGTCGTTCTCCTCTCTCCTTTGGCGACAAGCTGATCTTCTTCTCAGAGTGGTACCAAGGTTTTGACATGACTACTTTTGAGGACAGATGTGGGGTGCCTAGATTTCCGGTTAGGCTCTCTTTTCCGGACTTGGCTCTTGAGTTCAGAGTGTCAGAGGTGCTTTCACAGTTTGGTTCGGTATTCGGCACTCCTTTTCAAGATTCCATGCACCTTTCAGCATCTGTGCCTCATTTGATGGTGGGAGTCTCCCCTTCTGTTTAGTTTCCAGATTCTATCAGCTTCGAGTGGGAGGGCTTGATTATTACCCAGCGCTTGGTTGTCACAGGTAGACCAAACCAATGTTTGAGATGTCACTCCTTAGGACATCTTGTAAAAGACTGTCCTAAATCTCAAAATTGGGGAGGTCAACCTAGGGCAAGACAGACAGCCTCAGCAGCCACCTCAGACCCGGCCTAGGGAGGCCATGTCCTATGCTACAGCAGTGTCGGGTCACAGTCAGCACCAGTGTGCAGGGGGTCAGGCTCGTTCTTTGGCCAAGCCCCGACGTCAGAAGATGGCAGAGAGGCCACAGGCAGTAGAGAGGAAGGTCTACCGCCGCAGGGACAGGGCAGCAGTGGAGGAGCAGCCTCTAGGTAGGCCTCCTGAGGTGACAGCACAGGATGACGGCAGAGAGCCCGGTTTGGCAGTGGAGGAGCAGCCTCCGCAGAGACCACAGGAGGAGGAGATTCTCCATGCTGACACAGCGGTCAGAGTTACCCTTGGAGATTCAGCAGAGGTCCCTTCATCAGTGTTGCCTTCATAGGTTCCGGCTTCATTTGCTACAAGACCGGCAGAGGTTGGAGAAACACCTATGATGATACCCCTTGGGTTTGTCAGAGCTGTTTCTCCTCCCTCTCACTTCTCTTCTGAGTCCGACATGCCTTTGTCTCAGTGGCTACCTAGTCACTTTTTCTCTCTGGGCCCTTGGAGGAGCCCAAATGGCAGATTGAGAGATGGCCCCCTTCAGATTCAGATGATGTTCTTGCAGTTTTCTTCTAGGGGGGGAGCTATTCTACAGGGCTCGGCTTCTTCTCCTATGTTCGGAGTTATGTTCGAGACGAGGCACGACAGAGAGTGGGACATTGTGACAGTCTATGACAGTTTTCATGAGCAGGTATCCTTCTTGGCAGAAAATCATATTGGCAGTCTGGCTGCTGACCTGCTCTCGCATCAGTTCCACAGTGCCATAGGTCAGTTGTTTTGGTCAGTGTCAGGTTCCTTCTAGTGCATCCCTATGGTATTTATTTTGGAAGATTCGACTATTCTTCCATCTTCCTTTCAGAGATGGGATGCCAGAGCCCCTTCCAGCTTCCTTGGTATCAAGTCCAGATCTATTACCGAGTGGTTCAGAGACATCTTGGAGGGACAGCATCATGGTTTTAGAGTTCCCTGGGAGATTTGATTGGTGGTGCAGGCAGGTGTTCTGTGGAGTTTTGAGCATTGAGAGGTTGTGGGCGCTTCTGGGGCTACATCGCCGGGAGATACCGGGCAGATTTATGTAGTCAGCAGGGTTCACAGCCAGTTCTCCTGGTTCCCTTTTCCCAGTTCACTTTTTGTATTACCTTCTGGGTACTTTTCCCTCACAGCTTTATGATATTCAGCCTTTTTGGCTTTAAGTAATATGAAGGGTACAAGCCCAGTGGTTTTGCAGCAAAAAGAGAGAGAGAGAGAGAGAGAGAGAGAGAGAGAGAGAGAGAGAGAGAGAGACGAATGCAACCTGCTGTGCGTGACGGCTTGCTCTTCACGAATGCCCTGTTGTGTGTTGCGTGAGAGGCTGCTCTACTTTGCACGTGACGGCCTGCTGCCCTGCGTCTTCTTCTGAGCCCAGCCCTCGCACCCCATCTGCTTTGCAATGTCGTGCTTCTTCAGGGTAGTCGCTGCATCAGGTGGGCTGCGACCTTCTTCGCGCCCTTCACCCCTTCCCCCAGCCTTCGCGTGCACCCTTAGCCTTTCCTTCGTGTTGTTCAGCCTTTTAGCCTTAGCTTTTTTCTCCCCGTTAGCTCCCGTTTTCTACTGTTAAGCTCCTGTTTTCCCCCCCTTAGGGGAAGGAAACGGGGGAGGGGGCTGCAGGGAGAGGAAGCGGGGGCGGGGGCAGGGCAAAACGCAAGCAACAGGGGAAAGAGGGAAGGCGGGGGCAGGGGAAGGCGGCGGCAGAGGGAGGAGACGGGGCGGGGAAGGGGAAGGTGGGCGCGAGGGGCAGAAGAGGGAACAGGGGCGGCAGAGGGAAGAGACGGAGGCGGGGGAGACGGGGGCGGGGGAGACGGGGCGACAGAGGAGGCGGGCGAGCAGGGAGGAGACGGGAGCAGGGCAGCGCGAAGAGAAAGAGGGCAAAGGAGGGAAACAGGGCAGCGCGAGGAAGGCGAAGCAGGGAGCAGGAGGCGCAGGGGCAAGGGACCGCGAAGAAGCAGAGCGGGAGGGGAGCGAGCGGGGAGCACAGGGAGCCCCATCGCTAGGGCTCCCGACTCCTCTCTCTCTCTCTCTCTCTCTCTCTCTCTTTGGAGTAACCAGGGCTAAATTATAACGTACTGTGTGTCCATAGACTGCAAAAAGCCTAGCACTATGGCAGTACCCATCAAGAGAAAGCTACATACAAACTGGGAGCCTCATGGAGGCTGATGTGAGGAGTGGAGAAGAAACCACTGTGGAACTGCGTAATGCCAGATCATGGAACCACTAGAGATGTGGAAAAACATAGTTGACCTCCCCCACAAATGCAAGAAGTCAAACCGTCTCTGCTCTGCAGCCCTAGAGTCACCCTGTGAAGCATCCCACTGACTCCTCAAGGTGTGTACCAACTCAGACCAGATGAGGCGCAGAGTGTCTGCTACTGTCGTATGATGCTGATCGCTGAGAACATGAAGGCAATGTGCCTTCCAGATACACCAGAGAGAAATGCTCACAACCGTAGAGAATATAGGCTCTCTAAACTGATCGGCAGTGTCCCTGACTACTGAGGGGATCATATCCAGGCTGCCCCGATGGTAAGGCCCAGTGTCTAGCCTGAAAACCGGGTCGAAGTCCTCACCCTCAAAGAAGAGATGACGGCCCTGAAACTGCGATAACCAAGCAACTGCACCCCACGTCACAAATCCCTAACAAACTCCAACCCGAGAAAGTAAAGCACATACACGATAGTTACCCGCAATTTCCCGCATGAGCATTTTTAGGGTTTTCCCGCAGTTGTCGTGGGTTTCCTCAGGATTTGTCGTCTCGGCATGTCAGGTTCTTTTCTGATTGGATGGCAGTCTTGGACCAGGGTATTTTGGCCCTGGGATGTGGTTTCAGATCAGGCACAGTGGGCTTTTACAGTGTGGCAGAGCGTATCTGGAGATTGCAGTTGGGAGGACTTTGTCTTCTCGGTTTCGAACTTGGTCATCCTTGTTCCCTTACCACTTCTCTGAAGCCTTTTGTATACTCCCTGTTGTATGATTGGATCCTTGTGTCTCTGGAGCTTTTCCTCCCAGAGTTTACTGTATATTTTATGGAGGTTTTTACTCCAGGTTGATCTTGTGTATGTGGGCCCAAGGCCGTTTTGTATATGTCTTTAAGAATTAATGAAATGGGAACCAGCCCACCTCTTCTCGCAAAAAAAAAGAGAGAGAGAGAGAGAGAGAGAGAGAGAGAGAGAGAGAGAGGGGGGGGGTGGGGGGAGAGGGGGAGAGAGAGAGGGCGGGGGGGGGGGGGGGGGGGGGGAGTTTCATATTTTCTCATCGCCATTCCCCGGCTTCTCCACGGGAGTTCCCTGCAGTCCACACAAGGCTTCATCTTCTGCTCTTCCTGCATCTTTTGCCATGGTTGGCGCCCCGTCGACACAGGGTACCGCTCAAGTTACCCCACCGTTGATCGTCTGGCAGCATTCCGTCTCTGGTGCGGAGATTGAGGTTTTTGATGCCTCCATCAGGACTCTAGCAGGACGGACTTTGGTGGGCCGCATGGTTGGCCACTCTCCTTCTCGTTTCTCGGTCCGTGATTGGTTACAGTCAGCTCTTCGCTCTCCTGACGGGAGGGTGGCTGACATTGAGTTAGTGGGGAGAGGTATCTTCAGAGCTGTCTTGTTCGACGAGGCAGCGGCCCAGGCTCTTCTTCAACGCTCCCCGATCATTGCTGACACTAGAGCGATCCATTTGCGTGAATGGTACCCGGAGTTCACCGCAGAGGACTTCGACTCTAGATTTGACATTCCACGGTTTCCAGTCACCGTGGCCTTTCCTGGGATTCCTCTTCAGTTCCGCCATCTTATCTCTACAGTTGCTGGTCGGATGGGCATGGTCGTTCCTGGTTCCTTAGTTACAAGTGTGGGCACCCCCAGGATTCAGGTTTGGGCTCCAGCTTCCACGGTCTTTCCTGATGTGGTGGAGTTTCTCTGGCGGGACTCCTCTTTTCGCCAGCGGGTCTCTGTCACTGGCCGCCCGGATCAGTGCCTGCGGTGCCAGGCCTTCGGACACTTAGCTCGCGACTGCCCCCGATCCGCTCGACGCCACCGATAGGAGGCTCAGACCCGCTAGCCGCCCCGCACTCCACAGCAGCAGTGCCAGTAGTCCCGCACTCCACAGCAGCAGCAGCAGCCGCCACCCCAGCAGCCGAGAGCTGCTCGCCCCTCAGATTCAGGGGACTGGTGCACTGTTGATTGGCGTCATCACTTTAGGGCTACCCGCCCTAGGGATGCCCCACCCACTTCTGGTTATCAGCGACAGATGCAGCAGCCGCGACATCTTCACCCTCCTCTTCCCACGGTGCCAGAGGAAGGCTCTCAGAAGGACCTTTGCCTCTCCCTGGTCGTTGTCTCACCGCCAGAGGTCCATGTTTCAGTTCCTCCTCTGCTACCACCTAGACCTCCTTTTGCTGGGTTTGGTGCGATGGACATCGACTTTCCGGTACTTTCGTCTGCACGGCCCTCTCAGGCCTTGATGGCCTTGCCAGCCCAGGGACAGGCTCCCCCAGTGGGGAAAGATGTGTTGCAGTTATTTATGGATAGTGCGCCCATTTCATGGCGTTTTGATGTGGCAGGTGTTAGCGCGGATGACTCTGGCCCCCTCGAGGTCAGAGTTTATTGTTCACGGCAGCAGACTCTTCTTACTCTGCAGCGAGAGAGGACTCCCTTTCTCTCCTTCCTCCTACCCTTCACGGGACATGAGGATTGGTTAAAGGATTCGGTCCTTTCTTTCACTTGCACCCAGATCTTGCAGCGCCTCACATCCTAGGCGCCTGCACTAGCAACTGATATCTCAGTATCCGAGATCACCCACTGCATTGGCAGGGTGAAATGAGAAAATGGTCTTTGCAAATATGTTTTACCTGTGCTTTTTGGTTTTGCAGACTCTTGGTCTCCTCCTTCAGAGACTCTTCAGTGGCCAGTGAAGAGGATCTCCAAGACTCTAAGCTGCCCTATTTCATATGTACAGAGACGGTTTACCTTGGCTCTTGATTTTAGACTTGGGGGAGACATTCTCCTGCTTCCTCCAGACTTGGGGAGGTTTGATCCTCCAGATTCTCGACCGGAGGCCAAGCGCTAGCGTAGCCAGCGTGCTTAGATGTATGCTCCTTGTGGGTTACCCGTGTCATGTATGCTAGTTGTGGTTACTCTACTGTTATGATGGATTTGCATATTGTCACCTGGAATACCAATGGGTTGCATACTTCTCGCCAAAGTGGCGCGAGAAAGCTTCTTTTGAGACGGGATTTGCACAGACATGTTGTGGCTGAGGTCGACATTTTATTTGTGCAGGAGCACAAACTCTCCCTGGCTGACACAGTCTTGTGGGAAGATTCTTCCAGGCAATTCATGTACTTTTTGGGAGCCCGCCACAGGAGTGATGTCTCGCAGTGGAGGAGTTGCTATTTTTGTGGGTCCGCGCTGGATCTCGTGTGTGAGGGATCACGGGACATTGATTGCTGGTAGATGCATATGGGTCTCTATGCAGATTGGTGATCATATGATTGGCTTATTATGTACTTATGCGCCTACGGATGCTCGTTTGAGGGTAGATTTCTGGCAGGAGATTGTGAATGTATTGCCACCTGTGGATTCTTGGATTGTGGGGGGGATTTTAATAACCTAGAATCTCCCTAGGACTATCGCGCTGACATTCCTCCTCACCTGTCTGAGATTGCTGCAGTCGAGATTGATGCTTGGGACAGCTTGCTGTTTGCTTTGAGACTTTTGGATGCATGGCATGAGCAGTCTTTTTTGCACACAGAGGGTACTTTGGAGTATTCTTGGGGTTTTCGTAGACAGGCCGGTCGTTTGTTGGAGAGATTGGATCGCTTCTACATTGGTGTATGGGCATCCAGGATCGGTGGCTCTATGATGATTTGGCCGGGTACAGCACTCTCAGATCATGCACCTGTCTCCATTCGCATTTTGGCACAAAGACCGGATGCTCCGCGCAGGGGATGCAGGATTCCAGACGTGGTGTTGTCTTCTGACACATTGCACACCGAGCTGGAGGACATGGCGTATCTATTCAGAGGCTTACGCACATTTCATCACTGATTGCCTTACTGTTTCTAGTGAGACATGTCACCATCATGCGATTGCGCGGAGACGCTTTTTGAGTGCCAGCGAGCAGGGTCTTCATATTCGACTTGCTTCTATACATCGATTGCAGGAGCACCCTCATGACCCCTTTCTTGCTCAGGAGGAGAGTGAGGCAAGGGCAGAGCTCTCACTAGTCCTGGAAAGACGTGCCGAGTTCACTTATCATGCTTCTGTTTCGCAGTGGATTACTAAAGCGGATAGGATGAACAAGGACTTCTTTGCCACTTTTAGAGAGCGTCCCTCGGGCTCTTTTTTGAGAGCTATCAGGCACTCAGATGGGATTTTGTACTCACAGCCAGATGAGGTGTTAGGTTTGGCAGCTGATTATTTTGAGGCTCTTTTTATCCCCGATGTTCTCACACCTGACATTGCCCTTGCTAGAGATGAGGTATGGTCTCATGTTCCTTTGGTGGTTATCCAGACACGTGTGTTTCCCTTATGCGTCCATTTACAGATCTGGAGCTTCGGGATGCAGTCAGCTCCTTGGATGCTTCCTCTTGCCCTGGAGATGATGGTCTCACTTGTCAGTTTTTCCTAGATTACTGGGAGTTATTGCATCGCCCCTTACTCCTTGGTTTGCAGCAGATATTTGATATGTGTAGCATGCCCCCTTCTTTGACTTCTGGTTTGATTTCACTTATCCCCAAAGGGGGGGATCCTACTTTGCTACGACAGTGGAGACCTATTACTCTCCTCCTACAAGCTATTGGCTCATTTGATTTCGGCTCGCTTGAAGCCTTTTATGCCTCTACTCATTCATGGTTCTCAGACAGCTTTCATACAGGACAGATGCATACTTGATAATGTGTTTACTTTGTATGCTGCGGCCGAATGGGCCAAGACCTCTTCACAGAGCCTGGCAGTTCTGCTTCTGGATTTTGAGAAGGCATATGATAGAGTTGAGTGGGACTTTTTAGAGGGCACTCTCGCCAGATTGGGCTTTCCGGATGGGTGGATCAGAGGCATCTCAGGTCTCTACCGCTCTGCCACCAGTGCGGTCACCATTGGAGGTTTTGTTAGCCGCCACTTCACTTTGGGCAGGTCGGTCAGACAGGGCTGTCCTCTTGCTCCATACCTTTTCCTATTCTTTGCAGAGGCCCTGTCTTACTACATATGAACTCAGTCTACTCGCATTCCTGGATTACATCTTCTGATCGCTGTGGGACAGCTTACTGAGCTACTGGACTCTGAGTATGCAGATGACACTATTGATCATGGAGTTTTCTGAGGATACACTTGATAGAGTGCGACGCCTGATTGACAGATTCTGTGTTGCTAGTGGTGCTCGTGTCAATTGGAATAAATCATCAGGTATTCTAACTGGCACAGATGCACGCACTGACTGGGGTATAGCAGAGGGATTCTCTTGGTTGCAGTCTGGTGAATCATGCAGATATTGGGGATTTTAGATTGGCCTGGATGTGACTCCGGCATAGCAGTTCACCCTGGTACTTGATTCCATTCGCAAGAAGCTCACTCACTGGTCAGCGTGTCATTTATCTTTGGCTGGCCGGGCTCTTGTGGTGAATCAGGTTTTATTGGCCACTGCTTGGTACATTGCTTCATGTTGGATGCTGCACCCTGGTGTGATCTCGAGACTCAGGCGCTTGGTGCGCAACTATTTATGGGTAGGATGTGATGCTTCACATGATACCAGAGCTCGGGTTGCTTGGCACACTTGCATCTTGCCACGGTCACAGGGAGGTCTGGGTACTATTGATCCTGAGATGCAGAGTAGAGCTCTTATTTCCAAGTGCATTATCCGGGGACTATTCCCTGGTAATGAGCCTTGGAAATCTTTTCTTCGTCATGCAGTCCTACACTCGACACCTTCAGTCCTACACTCGACACCTTCAGGGGGGGTGACTGGGACACTTCTTTATATATATATATATATATATATATATATATATATATATATAAACCTTATATGATTCACCTTTAATCACAAACCAAAATCGTCACTTTACTTCATCACATACCCTGCATCAATGGTTAGCTTTAACTAGCTAAAACAAACATGAATTCTCTCATAGATTAGACGAGCTAGAACAGCTTGATAAATTCATACTGAAGGATGTCATAGCCATGTACGCACAAAAGTGAAGGCTCAAAAAATTCCATGATAAACACATCATTAATAAAGAGTTTCAAAAAGGTGATTTGGTACTAGCATCCACGCAAAAACAACATACATCCAAGTTGAAGAAGCAAGGTTTATGTCCATATGTGATCTACGACCTGTCCACAAGTGGTGCTATCCAACTGGGAACACTTGATGGCAAACCCATGACCAATTGGATCAGTGGGGTTGTGGGCTTAAGAAGTACCATGAACCACTAATATCTGATATGCTCCAGTGTATCCATAATGCTAAAGCACATAAGGACAAAGCAAATAAAATAAAATAGGAGGCCTTA
This sequence comes from Cibotium barometz, assembly GCF_041138505.1. Taxonomy (NCBI): domain Eukaryota; kingdom Viridiplantae; phylum Streptophyta; class Polypodiopsida; order Cyatheales; family Cibotiaceae; genus Cibotium; species Cibotium barometz. The sequence continues at coordinate 31,944,995 of NC_141106.1, forward strand.
ATTGAATGAAAGGAATGAGAACGTAAACAAAAGATGATTCCTAAAGGTGCCAAAATTGCAGTTAATCCCAAGGTACCACGTCTTTGTCAACAAACCGGCCACATTATGGAGGAAAGCATGGATTATGTATGTCCTTACATACATAATCCCAAGGTACCACATCTTTATCAACAAACCAGCCACATTACAAAAGAAAGCATGGATTATGTATGTCCTTACATTACGGAGGAAAGCATTGATTATGTATGTCTTTACATGTCTTTACATTTGAGTAGAGATTGCTGAACAAAGAGCACCTCAATGTGCCTTTATAGATACATGAGTGGATGTTAATTCATTAAGTTATGACATGTGGGAGACACTTGGAAAACCTGTGGGAGACACTTGGAAAACCCTCACTCACTAAAACTACCACAAAGATGGCTACATTTACTAGGGATTACAGAGAAGCAAGAGATACTAATTTTTGTTAATGGACTAAACCTTCTTAGCAAGATATATGTGATAAAGACAACTATGATGGTACAATTCCTAAATAGATGGGACCCCCTACAAACAAAGAAACCTATAAGTGGATCCCTAAAACAATAACAGGTACCTTTGGACATTCATCACACTCACAAATAGGACACTCTACCTTGCAACAAAGATATATAGAAAGCTAGGCAAATACAAGAGCTCGCACAACCATGAAATGTAAAAACATTTGGGTCCCTAAAAAACTCTCAGCAGCACAAACAACTACTACTCAAAAATGGATCCCAAAGCAGATGATAAACGGGTCTATGCCAACCAACACAGCAGGGAAACCCAAGCAAAACATTCTGATAACTAGCAAAAAACGTTGGAAAGAAATAAAAAAATGGGTGTGGCAACCAAAGCCACCTTTACAACAAAAAATTTTCCATCAACAAAGCCCATCCAAGTGACAAATATGCCAACCAAAATTAGCCCAGGCTACATTGCAATGCACTCAAGTGGGACCTGAACAAAGCTTATCTCAAGCACAACAACCATTGCCAATCATGTGAAAACCCTCTACCATCCAATAAAAACTACTGCCCATAAAGCCAATACCCATGGTATGGTTCACAAAGCTGACAAAGGAGGCCACAGCTGAATACATCTCCAACTTTGTTCATAGCACCCATGTAAACTCTTTGCGAGCTACAACCAAGCAACGAACACTTTTTGAGGAGAGTGCACAAGCTTTGCTGGCATATGCCCTTGGATCACATTGCTCCAAGACCCTCAATCTTGCACAGCATATTCTTACCATTTGCATTGATTGTGAACGCATGATAGGGCTACATTATATAGCCTTGCATAGACACTATTTGATACCCATGCACAAAAGCCTTAATGCCATGGCATGAAGTGCCCCGAATTGGTGGGGAGCAGTAAGGCAGCGAGCCTAACAAAGAAGGGCATGAATTGGAAGGGTACATTTTCTTAGTTTGACAGCATTTTTGTGTGTGATTGTGTCTAATTTTTTTAATTTTGGGTTTGAGTAAAGTGACAGATAAGAGGAAAATTCTCATATAATCCTCTAGTAGCATTTTCTATATATTTTGTAACAAATAAGTCAAATTTTGGGCTCAGGGACACTGTGTCTAGATCGGAATTTGATGTTGTTGATTTCATTTAATTTCAATTAGTTTTCTAGTAAGTATTGGTATATTTTGACCAAATTTTGCTTTTTTGTTTATTTTTTGTTATTTTTCTTATTTTCCTAATAAATAAACTTCAAAAAAAAAAGAGAGCAGGTAAACGACCTCCAAACAAGGAACTGACTGCAAATGGCTGATCTACATCAATGGAGCAACCATCCAGATAAGCCAAGAACAGTTTGGAGAAAGTCCAAAATTTCACTTATCTACAGTTGATGAAGTTGGGCATAATGAGCTAACGGGGTCATCCGACCTCCGATTGACAAACCGTTCAAACTAGGGTGTATGTATGCATTCTTTCAGCATCAATTAGGCACTAAAACCATAGGGGTTTGTTGGCTAGGTCAAGGGGTATAAGCACTTAGAGTCCTAGAAATAGCTCATTTGAGATTTTTCATTGTGTGTGTGTGTGTGTGTGTGTGTGTGAGAGAGAGAGAGAGAGAGAGAGAGAGAGAGAGATTTTGACCTAGAGTGTTGTGACTTTCTACATCCTCGCACGAGCCACACACATGACCACCGTAGTCACCGAGCATCAAGTATGGCCCTAGCATGTCAATGAATGTCTATATGCATGCATATGTGAGAATGGGAAACCCTAGGTCATGCACATAAAAAAAACCATCCCGCAATGGTACATACACAAAACAATGAAAAAACATGTCTAAAACTAATCCGCACTAGCCAAAAGTTCATAGACACACTCCCTATACCTGTCAGAGTGCAAGGGTGATGTCAAAATCATAAGCATCTAGGAATGATGGATCATAATCCATCATACCTGGACAGGGAGGGTGACACAACTTGGGAAGGACCATGACGTACAAGATGTTTGACATGCTTTTAAGCAAGGTTCATCACATCGGGCACACTTGGGGGTCAAAAGCACACAAGGTTTTGCAAATGGTCATTCAAGCTCGCTGCTGGGACAGATGTTGACCCTAAAATGGACTCAAGCAGGGGGCCAAGGGATGTAGTAATGGGTGAACTAACTAACAGCAGGTGTAGGGAAAACTTAATGGGCAAAGAGTCAGATTTACAAAACATCCTCACAAGGCTCCGAGGCTTAGGAACAAGGGGATTTCCATTCTAACTTGACCTTAAGCAAAACAATGTCTTATTCATACATGGAATGCATTGGGATTACTTTTAGAATGGTTATAATAGTAGGAAATCCTGAGTGTATACTTGACTCCAATCAAGAAGATGGTTCAATCAAGGAAACTGAGTAGGAAACACCTCTCAAACTCAGAATCACATGAGAATGTCTGGGGGCATATGCAAGAAACCTTTGGGCAATGACAACTTTCTCCTCAAACTATGCTAAGTGTCGAAAATGGTTCGCTAGCGATAAAAGCGCTGCAAATGGTAAACTTAAGCTCTAACTTGACCAAAAATGACTCAAAATCATCCAAGTGGTACTCAAGGGCATGGGCACACATGCTCCATCAAAATCCAATGAAAATTTCAAGGAAACAGCAGGAACGATGGAGCACAATCCATCGCACATTTTCTTGAAATGAACCTATGACTTGATAGCTATGTTGATGGGCATGCAAAAGGACAATGAATGGTGCAAGTCCCAAGTAAATTGATCTTCAAAAAGTTTTTAGAGAGGCTTTTTACTTAGATTCAGAGTGACAAAATATCAAAATTTGCATATGATGGACTTTTTAGCTTCACAATGAGCTGAAGGATGGGGGGTGTAACCTAAACAAGTTGTACATTGAGGAAATGTAGTTAGATTATCATTTGTTTAAGGAACAATGGATTGTGATCCATCAGTCCTCTTCAAGAAAACTCCTCTCTCAGGGTCATGGATCAAAGAGCTAAGAATGGGGAGGCCATAGGTGTCATGATCATGCAAATTGACCTAGTGAATCTCAAGTTACAATTAGTTTAGTGTTTTTGACCTTAACGGAAATGTTGTGTCTTCACTGTCTACGTGTCATGCTTTGAACAAGAAGGTGGAGTGAGGATTTCATCACTTGATCATACACTCATGTTGGACATGTAATGTTTGACATGCAGATCATTTGGAGGGCTCAATACTGCTCAAAGAAGAAGCAGCTAGATGAAGCAAGGCCGTATGAGGTCACAAATATGCAAGTGGTGGAAACATTGTATGTGGACCCTAAAACACTCAAGGCATTTGAAATAGGATTTTTCACAGCTGAATTCAAGATACCTAAAGGCCAAATAGTGACGGTGACAATATTGCCAGCAAATTTCAAGGCAATATAGACTCATGCGGATGTTAGACAGGTTTTTGGTAGGGTGTATCTCACACCATTCTTTAGTCTACCTGCATGGAGAGTGGGCGTATCAATTGCTGGACTCTCTGCAAGAAGATGGCACCGCCACCATTAAAGATAGAGACGGCACTCAAGTGACTGTAAACATCACAAAAGCCATGATTGTGGATGCTTTGGGATTGCCTTGGTCAACTACCTTGCTTACAATGTAGAATAGCAAGCAAGACAACATGGAGACATTTCTCATGTTGCCACAAAAGGAGCACACTTTTACCAATCTGGAGACCACACACACATAGCCCCACAGGCGGTTTTCCTACATCTTTTCAAGGGTTGTACACCAGGCCACCACCTTGAAAGGTAATTTTGCATATTTGGTGCTCAAAGCTGAGATATTGTCCTATGCAATGAAGGTGAAGGATCCTAAGCACCTTCACTTGAATGGAGCTCATTTTCTTACAAGGTTGGCATATTTTGCTATTGGCATGATGGATGACCTACCACCACCTCAATCCCTGAAAGATTTGATGACTTTAGTACAAGTGGGTGCCAAAAAGTCAATCCTACCACAAAAGAAGACAAAGATAGCCACGCGAAGCTCAAGAACCATTCGTTTCCAATGGCTTGTGCATGTGTCGGAGGATAGTGAGTCTTTGGAAGAAGAATTTGACATGGAAGAAGAAGTGCAACAAGGTCAAGGCTCGCAACAATAGAGAGGCAAAGAAGAAGAAGACCGTATGCGAGAAACACCTGCTTATAGTAGCATGGGAAGAAGTTATGAGGCCGTAAAAGCAACAAGAGGTGAAAGAAGGACAAAGAAAAAGTAGGATGCAACCAAGCCACCTCCAAAGCATATTGTAAGAGAAGATCCAAGAGGCCCAACTGAGAGAATAAAAGAAATGGAACACATGGAAGTTGAAATGGAAAATCTGATGAAGAAAGCTAAAGAAACCATCTCTCAGGCTCTGGGTAAGAGAGGCTTGGAAAAAGCTGCTAGCATGGAATCCCAGCAGAAGGCTAGAACAGAGCAAGGCTCACAGCAAGAGAGAGAGCAAGAAGAGGAGGAAATTTTTGATAACCCTCTGCTTGAAGCCACCACTCAATAACAACTGAAAACTCCTCGAGTGCCACCCATCACGCAAACAACTGAAGAGGGATAGCAAGAGCAACAAAGATAGGAGGTTTCTATCCAGTTGTCCTCAACTGAAATGCTTCCGGATAGGGGGGAAAGAGGGTGAGGATACGGAGCTAATTCGCGGGTATCCATCCCTGTACTGTTCTGGTTCTATCGCACTGTTCTCAAATCCATAGCGACGCTCTCGTAGATACATCAAATAGGTAATCTAGTATCTGGATCTCGTAGATCCATCAGATACGTTATCTGGTATCTGGCTCTCGTAGATCCATCAGATACGGTTTCTGGTATCTGGCTCTCGTAGATCCATCACATACGTTATCTGGTATCTGGCTCTCGTAGATCCATCAGATACGTTTTCTGGTATCTGGCTCTCGTAGATCCATCAGATAAAGTACTGTCACAGAATCGGTGGGGCGGTAGGGGCTAATTTGGCACATAAAAGAAATGATCTTTAAACAAAAGATATACTTAGACCGAATAAGCCATATTGCTAATATAGATTGGAGGAGAGAGAAGACAAAAAGAGAGAGAGAAAGAGAGAGAGAGAGAGAGAGAGAGAGAGAGAGAGAAGATCGACACAGTATTGGGGACCGAAGATGGGCCGGTCCCCCCCTTTGAGAGATTTTCTATTAAGAAAATAGGGAATTCTTTTACAAGCACAAAAGTCGGGAAGACGATTAGCCCTGCTAATTCGCTCCCACTCTAAGCAAGGAGTGCCCAGCACTTTACCCTTGCTAAAGGAATATGATGCCCTGCATCTTTTGCCGGGAAGACAATTAGCCCTGCTAATTTGCTTCCGCTCTAATCAAGGAGTGCCCAGCACTTTTCCCTTGCTAAGGGCATTGGATGCCCTGCACCTCTTCTCGAATCAAGAATGCTTCTCCTCTTGCAAAAGGGATATGATGCCCTGCACCTCTTCCCAAATCAAGAATGCTTCTCCTCTGGCTAAAGGGATATGATGCCCTGCACCTCTTCCCAAATCAAAGATGCTTCTCCTCTGGCTTCAATCGTCCATGTCTTGCCATGTAGAGCTCCGAACTGAATGCTTTCAGCTTCGCAACGATCACCAATGAAGAGGCTCGCTTAGGAGATGTCTTCTTGGAACTTCCACGCGATGGAGGTCTCTGAAATTAGGGTTTTCTGCCTGCTGTAATTTTCTGCAGCAGCTGTTTTTAGGGTTTCTTCGTGATGAAACCCTAATTCCTTCGCGTGAGACTATTAGGGAAGTGTTTCTATGATGTAAGGGGGCTGTTTTGACTAAGAAATGAGGCTTAAATCACTGCTGTAGCAGAAAAACAGCCATGGAAAGCTTGGTGAAGATGATGATGAAGCTTTCCATTGAAGCTTGAAATGCTAGAGGAGCTAGAGCATGAGTGTGTAGGCTTTTTCCCCTTCTCCCTCTTCAAAATGGCGCCATTTCATGCATGGATAGAGAGAGAAGTGAACTAAACTTTGCATGTTTGAGAGGTGGCAAACTTGCTTTTAAATGAGTTAAGTTATTTAAGAGGTGAAATGCTTCCGGATAGGGGGGAAAGAGGGTGAGGATACGGAGCTAATTCGCGGGTATCCATCCCTGTACTGTTCTGGTTCTATCGCACTGTTATCAAATCCATAGCGACGCTCTCGTAGATACATCAAATAGGTAATCTAGTATCTGGATCTCGTAGATCCATCAGATACGTTATCTGGTATCTGGCTCTCGTAGATCCATCAGATACGGTTTCTGGTATCTGGCTCTCGTAGATCCATCAGATACGTTATCTGGTATCTGGCTCTCGTAGATCCATCAGATACGTTTTTTGGTATCTGGCTCTCGTAGATCCATCAGATAAAGTACTGTCACAGAATCGGTGGGGCGGTAGGGGCTAATTTGGCACATAAAAGAAATGATCTTTAAACAAAAGATATACTTAGACCGAATAAGCCATATTGCTAATATAGATTGGAGGAGAGAGAAGACAGAAAGAGAGAGAGAAAGAGAGAGAGAGAGAGAGAGAGAGAGAGAGAAGATCGACACGATTGGGGACCGAAGATGGGCCGGTCCCCCCCTTTGAGAGATTTTCTATTAAGAAAATAGGGTATTCTTTTACAAGCACAAAAGTCGGGAAGACGATTAGCCCTGCTAATTCGCTCCCACTCTAAGCAAGGAGTGCCCAGCACTTTACCCTTGCTAAAGGAATATGATGCCCTGCATCTGTTGCCGGGAAGACAATTAGCCCTGCTAATTTGCTTCCGCTCTAATCAAGGAGTGCCCAGCACTTTTCCCTTGCTAAGGGCATTGGATGCCCTGCACCTCTTCTCGAATCAAGGATGCTTCTCCTCTTGCAAAAGGGATATGATGCCCTGCACCTCTTCCCAAATCAAGAATGCTTCTCCTCTGGCTAAAGGGATATGATGCCCTGCACCTCTTCCCAAATCAAAGATGCTTCTCCTCTGGCTTCAATCGTCCATGTCTTGCCATGTAGAGCTCCGAACTGAATGCTTTCAGCTTCGCAACGATCACCAATGAAGAGGCTCGCTTAGGAGATGTCTTCTTGGAACTTCCACGCGATGGAGGTCTCTGAAATTAGGGTTTTCTGCCTGCTGTAATTTTCTGCAGCAGCTGTTTTTAGGGTTTCTTCGTGATGAAACCCTAATTCCTTCGCGTGAGACTATTAGGGATGTGTTTCTATGATGTAAGGGGGCTGTTTTGACTAAGAAATGAGGCTTAAATCACTGCTGTAGCAGAAAAACAGCCATGGAAAGCTTGGTGAAGATGATGATGAAGCCTTCCATTGTAAGATTCCTCCCCAGTCTTTCAAAATGTCCAGCATCTTCCCCTGTAATCAATCCCTCTTCAGAAATATAAAAGACTTGTTTCTAACTGTTTTGACCTAGAGAGAGAAAATATTCTAGAGAGAGAATATTCAAATTTTTAATATTTTTGGATAAAAAATTATCTCATCTTATTAAAATAAGTTCCCCTGAAACAGAAATTCAAAAAGAACTTTCCAATGTGCAATTCGAATTAATTGGAAATGGGTATAAAGGACCTTAGCCTAAGGGTCTAGATTTTCAGAAATTTTTGGATTATGGTCCAATTAAGGTTCCTATGGGCCAATAGTATCAATCCATGTGTAGGGAGGAGATAAATCCAATTTGTAAAAGAAGATACCCAAAAATGAGTAAATGCTCACATAAGATGAAGAGTTGAAAATGTACAAGGTTTATTAGTAAAAAACTATGAGCAATATTAAAAATATGAGATATTTTGGGTATCCAAAAAGGAGTAAATGCTCACATAAGATGAAGAGTTGAAAATGTACAAGGTTTATTAGTAAAAAAAAACTATGAGCAATATTAAAATGATTCCATTATGACACATATGTAAGGAAGGGGAATTCTTTAAAGGAGGTGCATATTTCACATAAGATGAAGAGTTGAAAATGTACAAGGTTTATTAGTAAAAAAACTATGAGCAATATTAAAATGATTCCATTATGACACATATGTAAGGAAGGGGAGTTCTTTAAAGGAGGTGCATATTTCACATGCTTGAATGAGTTTTAAACTCATAAAAATTGAGATATTTCATCTCTCCTCTCTCCTCATTCAAGTCTAGTTCCAAAAAGTTAGCTTAACTGACCTAAAAAATGGTCAAATATTGACCAAACTGATTTAGAAAATTCTAGAATCAGTTTGTTTGGTTAGGAGCTCAATTTTTCCTATAAATAGAAGCCTCCCCCTTGTTGAAAAATAGATAGTGTTTATGCATCGTTACTCTACTCCACCTAAGCCAAGAACTGTGAATTCATTTAATAATTCACTAGTTTTTGGAGCTTCCCTCTTTCTTCAATCTCCATTAGTGGCTCCATCAACATACTTAACCAATTGATTGGTTGGGGGCCTCTACCGTGAACAAAGAATCAAGCAATTTGTAAGGTAATTAGTGAATATTGATCTTTTCTATAATTTCTCAATGATTCTCTCTTCTCAACCCCTCTCAAGCTTGAGAAGCTTAATTGGTATGGTTTTTTTTTGAATGCTATTGAAGTGAATTGATGAATGTTAGTGAAGAGTTACATAATTTAATAAATGCTATTGAAGTTAATTTCCATTTATGTTTAAATTCTAATAGTTTTTATGTAATTTCTCTCTCACTCAAGAAATGGTCATACTCATGACCCATTCTCAATCCAAATCAAGCTTTTCATAAAGCTTTTCCTTAACCCAAGATTAAGCTATGCTTGAGGCCAAATTAATGGCTTTTTTTTTCTATGCTTTTAGTTTATGTATATTGATGATTCAATCCATTATGGATTAATGATCCAATTAGAGATCATTTTAATTATTTTCTTAATGATAAGCTTTATCCCTTAGAAAAATTGAGATTTATCAGTCATAGCAGCGGAGCTATGGCAAAATTTTTATAAAAATTATGCATAAAATAATTTCATTCAAAGCATAAAAAGAGGACTTCCTACCATATTCTAGGAATTATCATCCTAGATTAATTGAATGATATTCATTGTAATCATAGAGAAATTGATTTTTATATTATGTATAGTTGATTTTCATGCATAGAGCTAAAAGATTATTATTTTAACATAAAAGTGTTACTTTTATCATATTTGGATTTCATGCATAGAGGTATGCATAAAGGATTATTATTTTAACATAAAAGTGTTACTTTTATCAAATTTTAATTTTCATGCATAGAAGTATGCATAAAGGATAATTTTTTTTATATTAAAAGTGTTACTTTTATCATTTTTAATTTTCATACATAGAAGTATGCATAAAGGAAAAAATTTTATATCAAAAGTGTTACTTTTATCATTTTTAATTTTCATGCATAGAAGTATGTATAAAGGAAAATTTTTTATATCAAAAGTGTTACTTTTATCATTTTTAATTTTCATGCATAGAAGTATGCATAAAGGAAAATTTTTTATATCAAAAGTGTTACTTTTATCATTTTTAATTTTCATGCATAGAAGTATGCATAAAGGATAATTTTTTTATATCAAAAGTGTTACTTTTATCATTTTTAATTTTTATGCATAGAAGTATGCATAAAGAAAAAATTTTTATATCAAAAGTGTTACTTTTATCATTTTTAATTTTCATGCATAGAAGTATGCATAAAGGATAATTTTTTTATATCAAAAGTGTTACTTTTATCATTTTTAATTTTCATGCATAGAAGTATGCATAAAGGATAATTTTTTTATATCAAAAGTGTTACTTTTATCATATTGGATTTCATGCATAGAGGTATGCATAAAAGATGATTATTTTAATGTAAAAGTGTTACTTTTGTCACAATTGAATTTCATGCATAGAGGTATGCATAAAAGTTGATTATTTTATTATAAAAGTGTTACTTTTATCATAATTGGATTTCATGCATGGAGGTATGCATAAAAGATATTCTTTTTATACTAAAAGTGTGATTTTCATCATAAATGGATTTTATGCATAACTTAGATGCATAAGAGAAATTCTTTTATTCTAAAAGTGTAATTCCTACCAAATTGACTTTATGCATAAGAAGATGCATTAAAAAAAATTAATTTTTAATTCAAAAGTGTCATTCTCATCTAAATTGAATTTATGCATAGGAAGATGCATAAAAGATTGAATTTTTAATTCAAAAGTGTCATTCTCATCTAAATTAAATTTATGCATAGGAAGATGCATAAAAGATTGAATTTTAATTCAAAAGTATCATTTTCATTTAAAATGAATTTATGCATAGGAAGATGCATAAAAGATTGATTTTTCTTCGGAAGTATTAATCTCCTTAAATGGAATTTATGCATAAGTAAATGTGTAAAGAAATCTTATATCAAATATAAGAATTCTTTTGTATTCTATAAATAGATATGAGATGTGATAGGATGTGATAAGAGGTGTATAAGAGGTGATAAGATGAATTAAGATGTGATAAGATGTGTATGGGATGAGGTAAGAAGTGTATGTGATAGGATAAGATGTATATGGGTTGTGATAGGGCGAGAATGGATGTGATGTAAAAGATTAGATGTGAAGGCATATGGGGTTACATGAATGGGAATGTGGAAATGGATGTATGTATGTGGATGTGTGGATGTGGAGATGGGAGTATGGATGTATGAATGTGAAAATGGATGTATGCATGAAGATGTATATGCATAGATGTGAATGTGGATGTAGATGTGGATGTATAAATGTGAATGGGAATGTGGATGTGAATGTAGTTGTAGATGTGGATGTATAGATGTGAATGAGAATGTGGATGTGGATGTATGTATGTATGTGGATGTAGATGTGAATGTATAGATGTGAATGGGAATGTGGATGTGGATGTAGATGTGGATGTATAGATGTGAATGGGAATGTGGATGTGGATGTATGTATGTATGTGGATGTAGATGTGGATGTATAGATGTGAATGGGAATGTGGATGTGGATGTATGTATGTATGTGGATGTGGATGTATGAATGAGGACGTGATAATGGATGTATGCATGTAGATGTGGATATATGGATGTGAGTATGAATGTGGATGTGGATGTGGATGTATGGATGTGGATATGGATGTGTATGTATGAACGTAGATAAGGGATGTGGATGTATAAATGAGGATGTGAAAATGGAGGTATGCATGTAGATGTGGATGTATGGATGTGAATGTGGATGTGGATGTGGATGTATAAATGAGGATGTGAATGTGGATGTGAATGTGAATGTGGATGTATGGATGTGGATATGGATGTGTATGTATGAATGTGGATATGGGATGTGGATGTATAAATGAGGATGTGAAAATGGATGTATGCATGTAAATGTGGATGTATGGATGTGAATGTGAATGTGTATGTGAATTAATGTGTCGTCGATATGAGGAAATGGATGAGAATGAGTACACATTGAATGGAATGTGGAATAAGTAATGTGGACTAAGGAGGGATAATGTGGAAAGACGAGAGTTTGATTTAGAAACTGTATTTTGTGACTGTTTGTAAATGATTGTTTTATGTCAAGAATGCTGGGGAAGCATTTTGACCGTCTTGTGGATTAAGGTCATGAAGACCTAACTGTTAAAGTTGCAACTGCTGACGGAGAGTCAATGGAGGACGTCTCGCGTAGCAAGGTCGACCGAGGTCTTGACCAGCCTCGGTTCGATTTAAATGGTGAGCTTCCGGTACGGTGGATGAGGGACCAAGGAAGCGGCCTATGAGTGAAGCGCTAGGTCACCTGCGAAGGATCCTAGAGGGTGCTGACCATACGGTGCTCGGGCTCTGGGTCGCCCAGGATACCCACGCGTGCGTCGAGGAAGATATTGGAACAAGGAGTAAGAGTTGTTTTGTGAAACCGGGCATGGATCTGGTTGATTGACCTTGCTGGTCTTCAATGGATGAGTCCATGGCTCTTTATATGGATCTGTTGGTTGATCTTGCTGATCTTCAACGAGAGTCCATCTTGATTTTTATAAGTGATTATATTGTCGAGTATTATGGGCTAGGAACTATTGAAAAGGCCCCTGTGTGGACAGGTGGTGAGCGTTCTAGTTGCCAATGATGCCATAGATACTCTGATGAAGGAATGATGGGAAATTATGAATCAACTGGATAAATTGAAAGATTATGATCAGTGGTACTATGGTTTCATTAAAGGATTGTTTTAAAGTTAGCTGATGCTAAGAAAAAGGCAATTTCATATTGGGTGTGTAAGTGGTGTGGCTAGTTTTATGTTTGCATGAACTTCCGGCTAGGGGGCCTTGGAACTCTTTTCCTTGGTACCCGGGACAAAACCTAATCAAATTCCAAATTGGATCCCATCACTACAGTGGTTGGGCGGTTGGCTAACCCATGGGATCGGATGGGGTTAGGCTGGACTGATGGATCCGTAAATCGAGATTTAATTTCTATTATTACGATAGATGAAGTAAATCCCGGATAGAAATTGTTCTATGGATAGGAATCAACGGCTGTGCCTCTTGATGGGGAAAAAAGCGTTGATCCCAATGATCCAAGTGCAAGTTCTTCCTTGATTTGACCAAGTACCGTTAAAGGTGCAGTCAGATCAGTTGATCCGTAATGATCTTGACTACGTTAGAGTAAAGAGTTATCCTGGTGGAATCGCCCATGCTTTCCGGGTAAAGGAAGTTTTTTTCGGTTTCGGTTTTGGACAAACCGACGGATTAGTCTCTTGTCCGGATATCCGTGGGCGAGGCCCCGAGTGTGAGACCCCTACCCACGCATGATGTGCTACTTCCGCTGCTAGTACTGAATCCGTTGCGCGGTGGAGACTGGGATCTCACATCCATTGAAGCTTGAAATGCTAGAGGAGCTAGAGCATGAGTGTGTAGGCTTTTTCCCCTTCTCCCTCTTCAAAATGGCGCCATTTCATGCATGGATAGAGAGAGAAGTGAACTAAACTTTGCATGTTTGAGAGGTGGCAAACTTGCTTTTAAATGAGTTAAGTTATTTAAGAGGTGGTTCCCACGGGATTTGGTCCGGCCACTAAAATTTGCCCAGCTAATTGGCCTAGAGCATTTTGAATGGTCCAAACATTATGCCAACTGCAAAGCTGACCCTGCACATCTCAAAGCATGGTTAGAGTGCTTCACAGGCAATATGACCATCACATACACTTACTATTCCGGGCGTCCCCGGGTGCAACTAAACATAAAAACATGCAACAATGAGTGCATCAATCATGTCATATGAATGCACTATTTTCTGTAGAGTCCCATCTTAACTTATGTGCTTGTATCTAGTATCTGGCTCTCCAAGATCCATCAGATACTACTCCTGGATCCCTCATCCATTACTAGGGTCCCCGGCCCGTTAGGGTTCCAAACCCTTTCTATTCACATTTGGTTCTCCAAGATCCATCAAATGTGAAACACACCTCCTCTATGTGACAACATTAGAGGTGAATTTAACCAAAATAGCTAGTTACAGCTAAAAAGTGACATTCCCCCCACTTCTATTCAGTTGTCCTCAACTGAAATGCTTCCGCATAGGGGGGAAAGAGGGTGAGGACACGGAGCTAATTCGCGGGTATCCATCCCTGTACTGTTCTGGTTCTATCGCACTGTTATCAAATCCATAGCGACGCTCTCGTAGATACATCAAATAGGTAATCTAGTATCTGGATCTCGTAGATCCATCAGATACATTATCTGGTATCTGGCTCTCGTAGATCCATCAGATACGGTTTCTGGTATCTGGCTCTCATAGATCCATCAGATACGTTATCTGGTATCTGGCTCTCGTAGATCCATCAGATACGTTTTCTGGTATCTGGCTCTCGTAGATCCATCAGATAAAGTCCTGTCACAGAATCGGTGGGGTGGTAGGGGCTAATTTGGCACATAAAAGAAATGATCTTTAAACAAAAGATATACTTAGACCGAATAAGCCATATTGCTAATATAGATTGGAGGAGAGAGAAGACAGAAAGAGAGAGAGAGAGAGAGAGAGAGAGAGAGAGAGAGAGAGAGAGAAGATCGACACAGTATTGGGGACCGAAGATGGGCCGGTCCCCCCCTTTGAGAGATTTTCTATTAAGAAAATAGGGTATTCTTTTACAAGCACAAAAGTCGGGAAGACGATTAGCCCTGCTAATTCGCTCCCACTCTAAGCAAGGAGTGCCCAGCACTTTACCCTTGCTAAAGGAATATGATGCCCTGCATCTTTTGCCGGGAAGACAATTAGCCCTGCTAATTTGCTTCCGCTCTAATCAAGGAGTGCCCAGCACTTTTCCCTTGCTAAGGGCATTGGATGCCCTGCACCTCTTCTCGAATCAAGAATGCTTCTCCTCTTGCAAAAGGGATATGATGCCCTGCACCTCTTCCCAAATCAAGAATGCTTCTCCTCTGGCTAAAGGGATATGATGCCCTGCACCTCTTCCCAAATCAAAGATGCTTCTCCTCTGGCTTCAATCGTCCATGTCTTGCCATGTAGAGCTCCGAACTGAATGCTTTCAGCTTCGCAACGATCACCAATGAAGAGGCTCGCTTAGGAGATGTCTTCTTGGAACTTCCACGCGATGGAGGTCTCTGAAATTAGGGTTTTCTGCCTGCTGTAATTTTCTGCAGCAGCTGTTTTTAGGGTTTCTTCGTGATGAAACCCTAATTCCTTCGCGTGAGACTATTAGGGAAGTGTTTCTATGATGTAAGGGGGCTGTTTTGACTAAGAAATGAGGCTTAAATCACTGCTGTAGCAGAAAAACAGCCATGGAAAGCTTGGTGAAGATGATGATGAAGCTTTCCATTGAAGCTTGAAATGCTAGAGGAGCTAGAGCATGAGTGTGTAGGCTTTTTCCCCTTCTCCCTCTTCAAAATGGCGCCATTTCATGCATGGATAGAGAGAGAAGTGAACTAAACTTTGCATGTTTGAGAGGTGGCAAACTTGCTTTTAAATGAGTTAAGTTATTTAAGAGGTGAAATGCTTCCGGATAGGGGGGAAAGAGGGTGAGGATACGGAGCTAATTCGCGGGTATCCATCCCTGTACTGTTCTGGTTCTATCGCACTGTTATCAAATCCATAGCGACGCTCTCGTAGATACATCAAATAGGTAATCTAGTATCTGGATCTCGTAGATCCATCAGATACGTTATCTGGTATCTGGCTCTCGTAGATCCATCAGATACGGTTTCTGGTATCTGGCTCTCGTAGATCCATCACATACGTTATCTGGTATCTGGCTCTCGTAGATCCATCAGATACGTTTTCTGGTATCTGGCTCTCGTAGATCCATCAGATAAAGTCCTGTCACAGAATCGGTGGGGCGGTAGGGGCTAATTTGGCACATAAAAGAAATGATCTTTAAACAAAAGATATACTTAGACCGAATAAGCCATATTGCTAATATAGATTGGAGGAGAGAGAAGACAGAAAGAGAGAGAGAAAGAGAGAGAGAGAGAGAGAGAGAGAGAGAGAAGATCGACACAGTATTGGGGACCGAAGATGGGCCGGTCCCCCCCTTTGAGAGATTTTCTATTAAGAAAATAGGGTATTCTTTTACAAGCACAAAAGTCGGGAAGACGATTAGCCCTGCTAATTCGCTCCCACTCTAAGCAAGGAGTGCCCAGCACTTTACCCTTGCTAAAGGAATATGATGCCCTGCATCTTTTGCCGGGAAGACAATTAGCCCTGCTAATTTGCTTCCGCTCTAATCAAGGAGTGCCCAGCACTTTTCCCTTGCTAAGGGCATTGGATGCCCTGCACCTCTTCTCGAATCAAGAATGCTTCTCCTCTTGCAAAAGGGATATGATGCCCTGCACCTCTTCCCAAATCAAGAATGCTTCTCCTCTGGCTAAAGGGATATGATGCTCTGCACCTCTTCCCAAATCAAAGATGCTTCTCCTCTGGCTTCAATCGTCCATGTCTTGCCATGTAGAGCTCCGAACTGAATGCTTTCAGCTTCGCAACGATCACCAATGAAGAGGCTCGCTTATGAGATGTCTTCTTGGAACTTCCACGCGATGGAGGTCTCTGAAATTAGGGTTTTCTGCCTGCTGTAATTTTCTGCAGCAGCTGTTTTTAGGGTTTCTTCATGATGAAACCATAATTCCTTCGCGTGAGACTATTAGGGAAGTGTTTCTATGATGTAAGGGGGCTGTTTTGACTAAGAAATGAGGCTTAAATCACTGCTGTAGCAGAAAAACAGCCATGGAAAGCTTGGTGAAGATGATGATGAAGCTTTCCATTGAAGCTTGAAATGCTAGAGGAGCTAGAGCATGAGTGTGTAGGCTTTTTCCCCTTCTCCCTCTTCAAAATGGCACATGAAAGATAATTTCCCAGTTAGGAGCTTTCAAAATAGGTGCAGAGGCTAGTGCCTGCTTCAGCTTCTCATAAGATTCTTGACATTCCTCGGTCCATTTGAACTCAATGAGCAGTTTGTACAAAGGACGAGCAATTTGGGCATAGAATAGGATGAATCGACGATAGTATCCTACATGACCCATGAAGCGTTGAACTCCCTTAAAGTTTGTGGGTGGCGGAAGCTCTAAATTCAGCTTGACTTTTCCTTCATCCGTGGATATCCCATTTCGTGACACAATATGACCTAAGATCACACCGTGTTTTACCCAAAATTGGCATTTGTGGGGATTCAAGGATATGCGATAATAGCGACACTTCATGAAGACTTTACGTAGGCACCCGAGGTGCTCCTTCCAAGATGAATGCACACATAGGTCATCCAAGAACACTTCTAAAAATTGTCTTAGGAATTCCTTGAATGCATGATTCATAAGTCTTTGAAATGTGGCTGGAGCATTAGTCAAACCGAATGGCATTCGCTTGAATGCAAACACTCCGTACTCAGTGATAAAGGCAGTTTTTGGCTGGTCCTCTTCAGCGATGGATATCTGGTTATAGCCTGAATATCCATCCAAAAAACTATATGCCTCTTTTCCCGCCACTCTTTCAAGAACGTGCTCACTAAAGGGTAGGGGATAGTGATCTCGGCAGGTCGCAGCATTCACTTTCTTCAGATCGATGCAGACTCTGAGTTTTCCATTCTTCTTGGGCACCACCACGATGAGCGATACCCAAGTTGGATGTTCAATCTCATAGATGAATCCACATTCGATGAGTTTATTGATCTCTTCCTGGATTTGTGAAGCATACTTGGGGTTCATTGGATACGGCCTTTGATACACTGGTTTGGCATCAGGCTTCATAGGTATCGTATGCTCACAAACCTCAGGGGGAACGCCTTGCATGTCCTTGTATGTCCATGCAAAACAATCCCTAAACTCTCGAAGGAGTGTCAATAACTCTTGCTCTTCCAAGTTGGACAAATCTGTAGCAATGAAAACAGGTTTTGGTTCCTCTTCTTCATCCGCCAAGTCAACCTCCTTGACTTCAGCTGGGCCATCATATCCGGTGGTATTCCCTTCGGATGGCGTTCTCTGAGCTTTGTCGAAAACTAAATGCCTATCCCCAACAGTAAAAGCTTTAAACCTATCGGGTGCAGGGTATGAATCTGTCTTAAGATCCTTGTCTTTGTTCTCCTTGAGCTCTTTCTTAGCTAGCTTTTCTGCTTGCGCAGCCTCACGATTTCTTCTCCTTCGCGATGCCTTACTCGACTTAGAGTCCTTTTGTACCTCAATCTTTTTTAGTTCAATGCGTGGGGGCTTGCGATGCATCAAGTGCTGCAGTTGTTCTCCCCAGTTATTGACCATTTTTCGATTGGCATCAAAAGCACCTACGTACTGGAGCCATTGGGCTGAGGTAGTACCGTCCTTCAATCTTTGGCTACGTCGAGCAATGATCCTTTTGTCCCTTCGCCATGACTTGAAGGATTTCCTACTTTTGGGCGGTTCTATTGTAGACTCCCCTTCAGAATGGTTGGTGCTAGGGTTAGTTCTAGAGTCAGAATCATCCGATTCTTCCGTGTCATTGAAGTGTGCTACCGTCAATGTGTTTAAAGGGACGACCTCTGGAATGGGATTTCCATCAGCAGTAACACATGTGATTCCTCGTTTTCCCCAGACATCTACTGTGGCTAGCAATTGATTCCAATCGTCATCAAATGGTAGCCTGTAGTCTATGGTATAGTCTTTATGCTCAGGGTCAGTCTCCTTTTTGCAAGTCTTGCAATAGTTGAGAGATGTGGTAGCATCTGAGTCCGAAAATATTGTGGTATCTGAATTCTCATGGAAGAATCCGTGTGCTAGTGGATGTGCTTTTCCGGACTTAAGATCTACTCGCACATGTTCACCATTGAGGGTCAAATAGACGTGATTACGAGACCAATCATGAATCAGGCTATATTCTCTCATAAAGGGTCTTCCCAAAATCATTTCGTAGGAGCCGGGCTTATCATTGAAGTCCATAACTGCAATTGTATGGTATATGTAATGATCTAGGACCTTCATCTTGAGGTTTCTGAGTAAACCCAGAGCCTTGACTAGGCCTCCATTAGCCAGCTTAACCGTGAGATTGGTTACTTCCATGGGTGGGCATGCCATTTTCTCCCAGCATCGTTTGGTGATGATGCTTACACCGGCTCCACCATCTAGTACAGCTAGAATGGTATTGCCCTTGCAGATAATTGGCAAGACCGCATTAGAATCATCGCCCTCAAAGTAATCTCCTAGCATGTTGACACGAAGTCGAAACAAAGACTTGGAATCAGTCCCAGCTGTAGTGTCCTTTTTTGGTACATTTTCGGGAGATCGATCGTGCATCATTTCTTGCGGGGGTGTGTGTTCTAGAGGAGCCTCTTGCAGAGTGTCTAGATTAACGGCAAGCTCATCATTAAGGAAGGACCGTAGGGTTTCTGCCAACTCCGGATCCCCTTTAAGTCTAATTAACATTGTAGTGGTCGCAGGCATGCCTAAGAAATTCATGAGTTTCTGGGCATTTAGTTGGGCACCTACTTCACTTCGCCCTTCCGATGGCGTTTGGGGTGGGTATGGTAATGCCCATGGCTCTTGCTCGTTATTCTCAGAACCTAGAATGTTCTCTACTGGGTGGTATGTAGCCTCAGGTTGACTACGTTGGGGCTCAGTCTCCTCTAGTCTTATGGTTTGTTCGTATTCCTCAGGGTTAGGGTGTTTGAGCATGTCTTGATACCATTTCTCAAATTGGGCTTCATGCTCTTCCTCTGATCTTTCAGAGATTGCACTTGGCACTTGCAAGGGTTTTCCTGTTTGGAGGGGTTTAGTAAATGTAGTGGGTAATTTCCAGGCATTGGGAATGGGTTTAGGGTTGGGCTCTAGAGCAGCTTGAGTCTCATGGACTAATTCAATAGCTTGTTGAAGCTTCTGAATCTCCTGTTCCGGTGCTGGATAGACACCAGGTTTGTTGGGCTTGGTTTTCTTGGGCTGATCTGTAAGGTGAGTTTCGTTCGTTGTCCCCATTTGATCGTGATTCGATTCAGATGTTGATGAGTTATCCGAATCATCACTTGCATTTTGTATGGTGACGGGATCTGAGGGGGTACCCACAATTTTCTTTTTCGATTTTTTGGTTTTCTTTTTTCTGTTTTGTCTCTTGTTTGAGGTAGTGCTCTTGACATCTGTTTCGTTTTTCGCAGCCATGACGGGGTCAGTTTTGGCTTTTGATCTTGTCAGAGCATTGAGACTAGGGTTTGGTTTAGACTTTTCGCTCAGAATAAGCCTACTCATCATGTTCAATGGCGTTATGACTGGGGCCTCGGGTGGTTTGTGTGGACATTGTGGTATCAAATGAGTTATGCCACAATCACTGCATGTAGCCTTGGGCAGATGCGGGTTAACTATAGGGGCGGCACTGGTTGATGGCTTGTACGGACAATCTGCCACTTTGTGATTTTCACCACAATTGAAACATTGTAGTGGTTTCTTGTCAGGACATTCACTGTATTTGTGTGGTCCTCCACAGCCATAGCATTGAAGGGGTGGTCGTCTTCCCACTTTATTCATTGATTGCCCCCTTCCTAAGGCGGTTACCTGATAAACTGGTTTCAGTCCCTCATGGTCATTGACGTAGTACTCAGGGTAGATCTCATATTCCTCATCACCTTCGGTTGGTTCGTAAGGTTCTTCTGGCTCTTCCTCAGCCACCACTTGCTTGACTGGTGCAATTCGGGGTTGAGGGGGTAGGACAGGTGGGGGGTAAGGTGTGTAAGGCCGATAGGGGCGAGCTGGGGCATAGGGCCTTGGAGCCTGAACTGGGACGATAGCTGTAGGTTGGACTGTAGCAGGTGGTGCAGGTAAAGCAAGTGGAGCTACGACTGGTCTAGGGGCGTATGGGTAAGGGGGGCGAAATCTATGATTTTGACCCTCGTACCCATATCTATTTCCCTGGTATCCTGGATTGAAGTACTTTGGTCGAAGCGTGGGGCACTCACTCGTAGGATGGTCTCCGTTGCAAGTAGAACAGAAGACTAGCTCACGAGTAGGTTCCTTACGGGGTTGGGAAGTATTTGCACGAACTAGCTTTTGGATGTAGGAAGCAACCATCTGCTCAATGGATGATGAACTAGCCTGAGAGGGCTTTGCAGATGCGGTTTCACTAGGGGCACTCGCTGTTGTTTCCTTGATCTCTAAATTGTCTTCCAATTCAATGACAGCGGCTACAGTATCATCCCATGTCGATATCCCTCTCGTGATCAAACTATTGTACAGCTCCGTATGATTCATCCCATTGATTAGACGATCCAACAGCTGATCATCTCTAAACCGTTCGTGGGGTTTGCATCGTGAGTTTAGGTGCTTGAGACGATTGATGAAATCACGCATGGATTCACCATTGTTTCGCTCAGCCGAATGTAATTGGGATGCTAAGCCCCACTTAGGTCCTTGCTTGGCAAAAGCTGCTATGAATGCAGTCCTAATGGTGGCCATGTTTCGTTTTTCCTCCGGCTTGAGAGTTCGATACCATTTTCCAGCTTTGTCGTCTAAGGTGAGACTGAAAGCATGGCTTTTCGAGACATCATTTCTCTCATTCAAAGCCTCACAAACTTGCTTGAAGATCTCTAGGTGTTGCCTAGGATCGCCATCGCCAGAAAACTTAGTCATAAGCTTGGCAATATCCACTGAGCGTCGTGAGTCCGTTCGATTAGTATCCCTCGCTCGAGGAGCCATATGCTCTGCCATAGCTTTCCCTACTGCAGCTGCTACAGCAATAGGGTCAGCGGTTGCAGCAGCCGGTGGTGGGGGATAGTAAGGATAAGGTGGTGCAGCTCTTGCGGTGGGTGTAGGTGCACGTATAGGAAATCCTGGAGGTGTGCGATGTAAAGGTATGGTAGTAGGCGGCATAGGTCCAGGCCCTGCCACAGGTCTTTGTTACCATATTATAGTAGTGATGTGTGTGAACACACTTAGGACCGCCGGGGCACTTTTTCCCTCACTAGGAGGTTTTTTCCCCCGTGCATTGTATATACGCCCATTATCTTCTAGGGCTTGTTATCTTTCATTTTTGGCACTCATAATACACTACTGTGTTGTGCTCAAGCTTCCTCATCTTCTTGAAGTTGTGTGTGCATTCCTGCAACCCTAATTCCAACAATTGGTATCAGAGCAGGCTTCCTCCTCCCGGGCAGCATCACCGGCACCTGCCGCTTCATCTCCTCCGATTGCGACGAGGTTTCACGAGCGTCTGCAGGTTAGTATATGCCGTGGGAGAGCCCGTAGGGCTTGGTCATTTCAGAATTTTGATCTGAAGTCATTTCGCCCTCCGTTTTTGCATTCCAAGTACTGCGCAGGCAAAATCGTCCTACTGTGCAGATTTTCTGTCAAGATTAAAATCTGCAGGACAGGTGCCCATTCGTCTGTTTTGGGCTGTGCTACATAGCACAGGTCGATTTTATACAGGTTTACCTCTTACAGACAGCATTTACATCTAGTAGTACAGTCATTGGCCATGGCTGACAACAATGATGTATTCCGCATGTTGGCTGCTGAGGATAAGTTGGATGGCACCAACTATCCATTGTGGGCATATATGATGCGACATGTATTGGTAGCAAAGGGGTTATGGAACATTGTGCAGGGTATTGATGCACGTCCTATTGTGGCTGGGAATGCTGCAAACACATCAGAAACAGGTACTGTTGATGATGGTGCAGGCACAAGTGCTGTAGCAGCTGTTCGAGAACCACCACTTTCAGTAGAGCAGATTCGTTGGGATGGTAGAGATGCGCAAGCTCATGCCTTGATTGCGCTGTCTGTCAAGCGTACCATTATCCCACATATTCGCTCCTGCAGGACTTCTAAGGATGCTTGGGATGTACTTGCCACATTGTATCAGGCAAGAAATGAGGCTCGTGTTGCTTATCTCCGAAAACAGTTGGAGAGTGAGCATATGAACGAAGGTGATTCTATGGATAGCTTTTTGACAAAGATCAAGGATTTCAAAGAGCAGCTCATTTCTGCAGATGAAATCCTGTCAGACAGTTCACTTGTGCAGACTGTTTTGAATGGTCTACCAGATTCTTATCAGGGTTTTGCTTCCACTCTTCGCTTGATGATGAAAGGCAATCCCAATGCCTTATCATTTGAAGAGTTAGTTTCTGTTTTGCTGCAAGAAGACCAGTCAAGGCAAAACAGGAATATTATGCGTGTCGCAGATCAAGCTTTCGTTGCTAGTCAGAGAAGCGGGAAAGGTAAAGCTGGCTTTTCTTCTAGTAAGCAGAAATCTGCAAATACTGCGCAACCAAAGAAGGAAGACAAAGATGAGAAGAAGGGTGACAAACAGAAGACATTTTGCAAGTACTGTAAGGGAAATGATCATGTCATCAAAGCGTGTCCTAAGCTGGCTGCGAAAGAGGCTAAGAAGAAAGAGGCTGGTATGGCTGTTGCAGATGCCTCTCCTTCTAACAATGAATCTGCTAATGTTGTTCAAGATACAGAATGGGCATTCAATGCGCAGTGCAGTTATGACCCATCTTTGCATGACACATGTATGTCTGCAGTAGATTCAGATGTATGGTACTTTGACAGTGGTGCCACTAAGCATATCACCTCGCAGCGCAGTTTATTCACTTTCCTTGAGTCTGCTCCCACAGGGAATACTGTCACTTGTGCCAATAACTCCTCTTATCCCGTTAAAGGAGTTGGACAGATTGTGCTGAATGTTGCAAATTGCAACACCTTTACACTTTTTGATGCATTGTATGTGCCAGGGATCAAAAAGAATCTGCTGTCAGTCTCCGCATTTGCCAAAACAGGTTTGGTTGTAAAATTTGTGGATGACAGATGTACTGTTCATGATCTCTCTTGTGGTGACATCATTGTAGCATCTGGTTCACTATGTCGAGGGCTGTATAAGCTCAATATGGATGGCAAATGTGTAGAGGATTCAGCATGTGCTATTATGGATACGCAGGCTATTTCAAATGCAAAACTGTGGCATGCACGTTTTGGTCATCTGAATTTTGCAAGTTTGCTGCGCCTGCAGAAATCTGAAATGGTGTCTTCTTTGCCTAAGCTTGAGGCACCTGTCAAGCATGTTTGTGAGGGCTGCATATTGGGTAAAATGCAGCGTGCTTCCTTTCCCAAAGATGGATCAGTGAGAGCTGAACGCAGATTGCAGCTTGTTCACAGTGATGTTTGTGGTCCCATGCAAACTCCATCATTTGGAAACTACCTTTACTTCGTGACTTTCATTGATGATTTTACCAGGCATGCATGGGTATATCCTTTGAAGGCAAAGTCCGAAGTGTTTTTGTGCTTCAAACAGTTTTTGGTTATGGCTGAAAATGTGTCAGAAAGTAAGATGGGCACCCTCCGTTCAGATCGAGGGGGGGAGTATATGTCTTCAGAATTTAATGCATTTCTGGCTGAGCGTGGGATAAAACACCAATGTACAGTGCCGTATACACCACAGCAAAATGGTGTGGCTGAGAGAAAAAACAGGTCTCTCATGGAAATGGCAAGATGTATGGTTAAGAGTCAAAGTCTACCACATGGTTTTTGGCTTGAGGCTGTCATGTGTGCCACTTATGTACTAAACAGGTGTCCCACCAAAGCATTACAGGTTGTCACTCCATATGAAGCTTGGCATAGCCGCAAGCCATCTGTTGGCCATTTACGTGTTTTTGGTTGCCTGGCATATGCATTAGTGCCTGTGCAACATCGCAGAAAATTGGATGACAAAGCTGTCAAATGTATTTTTGTTGGATATAGTGCTGAGAGCAAAGGCTATCGTTTGTATCATCCACAGACAAAGCGCATTTTGGTTAGCCGTGATGTTGTATTTGTGGAAGATGCAGTTCAGCCCTTGGTTTCATGTACTAAGGAGACAGATATCAGCTCACGTGATGTCTATGATACATTGTTGCCTCTTTTCAGTGGTGCACAGTCAAGTGCAATACCTCATGAGGCAGTTTTTCAGCCTATGCAGGTTTTAAATGATGGCACAGATCAGCCTATATCTGATGCAGATGTGCATGATGCACTTGAGGATGAGAGACAAGAGATTGAGGGCTCTAGGAACATGCCTAGATGGCTGGTGCAGACTTTGCGTGACAGCAAGTTGGATGCCCCTTTGTCTAGTCGCACTCGTTCTGGCTCTCATGGTGCCTCTTATGCGTCAGATTGTTATGCATTGGCTGTTTCTAGTATGTGCGATGAAAGTGAGCCTGTTTCATTTGATGAGGCACAAAGTTCAGAAAATTGGATGGCTGCTATGCAAGCAGAATACGATGCTATTATGAAGAATGGTACATGGTCTTTATGTGACTTGCCCCCTGGCAAGAAGGCCATTGGCACTAAGTGGGTATACAAATTGAAGCGTAAGCCTGATGGCACAGTGGATCGCCATAAGGCTAGGCTTGTTGCAAAAGGTTATGCTCAAGAGAAGGGCATTGATTTTGATGAGACTTTTGCTCCCACATGTCGTATGACCACTGTTCGTAGCATCTGTGCATTAGCAGCTCATAATGGTTGGAATGTACATCAGCTGGACATAAAGACTGCGTTCTTAAATGGAGATTTGCATGAGGAGGTGTATGTATCGCAGCCTCGTGGTTTTGTTCAAAGAGGGCAGGAAAACAAAGTGTGCAGGTTAAAAAAGGCTTTATATGGTTTAAAGCAAGCTCCACGAGCTTGGTATGAAAAAATACATGCATATTTGACTGCACATGGGTTTCAGAATAGTCCAACAGAAAGCACTTTGTATGCTAAACGTGTGGATGGTGTACATCTAATCATTGCTCTCTATGTCGATGACATGCTGCTCACAGGACCAAATGAGAGTCATATTGCTGATTTTAAGGCTGATTTGAATGCCTCTTTTGAGATGTCAGATTTGGGGCATTTGCATCATTATTTGGGGATACAATTTAAGCAGTGTGATGGAGGTATTGCTTTGTGTCAGACAAAGTATATTGAAACATTGTTGCAGAGATTTGGCCTTGAAGACTGCAAGCCTATTGCTACTCCAATGGAGACAGGTTTGAAGTTGAGTCTTCATGATGCTGGAGATCACTTTGATGTCACACTCTATCAGACAGCTGTTGGTTACCTCATTTATGTATGCATTACGAGGCCAGACATTCAGTTTGCAGTCTCACAGGTGAGCAGATTTATGCATAGCCCAGGCATTAAGCATTGGCAGGCAGTGAAGCGTATCTTTCGCTATTTGAGTGGTACTCGGCATCTTGGGTTGTTTTATCCCAAGGGGGGATCATTGCCGCCAGATTTACATGCTTTTTCAGATTCTGACTGGGCTGGTTGTTATGACACACGCGTGTCCACGAGTGGTTTTTGCTTCATGCTTGGAAGCTCATGCATATCATGGTTGAGCAAGAAGCAGCCTACTGTGGCCACTTCTAGTTGTGAAGCTGAGTACAGGGCAGCTTTCACAGCTACGGTTGAGTGTGTGTGGCTCAGACGCCTTATGGCTGATTTGGGTGTTGGGCAGCCATCTGCCACCACCATCTTCACTGACAGTCAGAGCGCATTGGCAGTTGCGCGGAACCCAGTGTTCCATGCTCGTACGAAGCACATTGAGGTGCACTACCATTATGTCAGGGAGAGACTCTCTGCAGGAGAGATCAGTTTGGCTTATGTGCCAACACAGGATAACCTTGCAGACCTTTTCACAAAGGCTCTGCCTCGTGAGAAGTTCGAAGCTTTTCGCAAAGCTTTGGGCTTACTCCCTTTTGTGGATTCGTCCACATAGCTAGACACTTCCCTATACATGAGTGCTAGCTCTTGTTCACCGCATCACTCCAGGGGGGGATTTGTTACCATATTATAGTAGTGATGTGTGTGAACACACTTAGGACCGCCGGGGCACTTTTTCCCTCACTAGGAGGTTTTTTCCCCCGTGCATTGTATATACGCCCATTATCTTCTAGGGCTTGTTATCTTTCATTTTTGGCACTCATAATACACTACTGTGTTGTGCTCAAGCTTCCTCATCTTCTTGAAGTTGTGTGTGCATTCCTGCAACCCTAATTCCAACAGTCTTGGGACATATGCGGCGTACATTGGTGGTCTAGGGACGGAGCCTAGAGTAGTTGGTGGGCTGGTGGCGTAGGTGTATGTGGGTCCAACGGTATATGCAGGCATAGCAGGCTCTGTGTTGGAAGCATTCGGAACCATTTTACTAGTGCCTGGAACATCACTCGCTGGGGGTGGGTGTGAGACTGTCTCCTCATACGATGCGTAGCTTAGGGGAATTGAACCATCATTGATCGGGACTGTAGTAGAAATGGAGGTCGAAATGTGGGGGTTCTCCTGGTATCCCGGAGAGACCGTCATTGAAGGATCCTTTCTACTTTTCAGTGGGGTTTCCATTTCTTCTAAGGTCGGCCCTCGTGACTCGCTTGTTTGGACAAACAAGATAGGACCTTCGCAAGGGTAGTTCATTCCCAACCTCAGGCGTTCTTGCATTATGATTTGATTTAGACAGTCCCCAAGTATCTGCTTATACAGTGGATATGTAGGGGCAGCTCTCGTATGTTCACTTAACTCTTCCCACGACACTGGGTAGGTGTATTTCGTGACTTTGTCATGGAGAGTTTGAGTCTTGACTGCGTACTCCCAATTGACCGTGTGGAACACTCTCTTGTCAGTAGGCATGTTGCTCTCAACCTTCGCCTCGCCCTTGTCGGCGATAGTTTTGGCTCTAGCTTGGCGCTCGATTAAGCGTTGTTGACCACGTAAGGTGGCTTCTGCTTCCAATTGGCGAGCCACTTGAAGAGCTTCCTCAATTTGATGTATCTCTTCGTGTGTCATGCCATTATCAGCAAGAAGGGCTTCCTCTTCAGTGGCCTGTGGGGGCACTGTGATCTCTACAGGGGGTGGCTCACTGGGGGCATCCTTAGCAAAGTAGGAGCTAACTTCTTCTTCTGCTACCAGTTCAGGGGAGGCATTGGCATTTGTAGTACCCAAGCCGATAAAGTTAGAGAATCGATCTAGGAACTCAAGAAGCCGAGAACGTATGAGGATGCAGTGGTTCTCTTTTTACTTGGACTTGCAACACCTCTTCCCTCCTCTTTTGTGGTTCTCTTACCAATAGGCATCACCAATGTATCTTCTAGCATTGTTGCTTTCTCTAGGGTGACTACGCTTATCATCTTTGTCTTCCCTTTTTCTGCTGCAGTCAAACCACTAGGACCTGCTTCTCCTCTTATTTCAATGCCATAGTCATTCGACCTATTTGGCAACTATGCGGGCAATGGGTACATATCTCCCCCCATTCTAGGCGGCTTATCACACTGTGGACTAATGTGCCCAAGCTCACCACAATTGTAGCAGGTAGGCATACGTCTCTAGTTCCTACCATTATGCTGTCCACTACCATTTTGAGGTTGTTCACCATACTCATTCAGCTGATTTGATGGCCTTCCATGGTTACGATTGCCTCCCACATTATTTAATAAATTTAGGCTGATATTTTTCATCAAATCTACCACCTATCTCATCTCTTGCCTCAGCCATCATCTGGCACTGTCATAGTGACCACTGCTGGTATAACTTGAGGAGCAACTGGAACCACTGTTGCATGATGAACCTCTTTTGGAACATGCGCATGTACAGGAGCCACTTGATTCATTTCTAGCCTTCTCAAAAATTGCCATAAATCGACCCATCTCCAAGAAGGCTAGAAATAAATCAAGTGGCTCCTCTACATGCGCATGTTCCAAAAGAGGTTCATCATGCAACAGTGGTTCCAGTTGCTCCTCAAGTTATACCAGCAGTGGTCACTACGACAGTGCCAGATGATGGCTGAGGCAGGAGATGAGACAGGTGGTAGATTTGATGAAAAATCTCAGCCTAAATTTATTAAATAATATGGGAGGCAATTGTAACCGTGGAAGGCCATCAAATCAGCTGAATGAGTATGGTGAACAGCCTCAAAATGGTAGTGGACAGCGTAATGGTAGGAACTGGAGACGTATGCCTACCTGCTACAATTGTGGTGAGCTTGGGCACATTAGTCCATAGTGTGATAAGCCGCCTAGAATGGGGGAGATATGTACCCATTGCCCGCATAGTTGCCAAATAGGTCGAATGACTATGGCATTGAAATAAGAGGAGAAGCAGGTCCTAGTGGTTTGATTGCAGCAGAAAAAGGGAAGACAAAGATGATAAGCATGGTCACCCTAGAGAAAGCAACAATGCCAGAAGATACATTGGTGATGCCTATTGGTCAGAGGACCACAAAAGAGAAGGAGGGAAGAGGTGTTGCAGGTCCAAGTAAAAAAAAGGAAAAGGCCCATGAGGGTGAGGATGTCAAGGCAAAACGAAAAAGAAGGGCACGTAGAAAGTTTCATGTGTCAGACTTTCCACTAGGGGATGGGCAGTCAAGTTACAACCTCAAAGAAGACCTTAATGGTAGAAAGGCAGATGTGACATTTGGGCAGTTGGTAGAAATGGTACCTAAGCTTAAGCGTCAATGGAAGAAGCTGGTTAGCCCCATGGAGAGGGAGCCTGAAAAAGGCTCAGTGAAGGTTCTCTCAATTGATGAAGTGGCAGACATATGTCCAGTGGTGGATGTCTGGCACAAGCGAAAAAGCCTTGGAGAAGGTTATGTAGATGGTGGAGCTCAGATTTGTGTGATTACACAGACATATGTGGAGAGGATGGGACTCAAAGTTGCTGGAGTGTCAGGGTTCCGCATATGGATGGCAAATCACCAGAAAGTCAAATGCTTAGGTGTGGTCAAGGACCTAGAGATCAAGGCTTATAATGTTAAAGCAGTGGTAGACTTTCATGTTATGCCAGCAGGGTTGGGAGCCTATCCCATCATTCTTGGAAGGCCATGGCTACGAGCAATAAGAGCAGTGCAGGACTGGAGACATGGCACAATATCTCTATATGGCAAGACAGGTGGCAAGAGATTGTTTAACATGGATGGTAGGAAGCCTATAAATGAAGATTTTGAAGATGAAGATGAGTCAAGTGATGAAGAATCCTCCACCACCTCAGATGTTGATAGTGACAGCACAACCACTAGTGAAGAGGATGTGGACGTGGCTTTTCTTCTCGTGGATGGAGAGCATAAGGAAAATGACATAATGGCATTGGTGGGTGAAGATGAAGAAGACCATGCAGGGCCATATGAAGTGATTGAGGAGTTGATGCAACCAAAAATACATATGGCAAAAAAGAAAGGGCTTATTATGAAGATGTTAAGTCCAGATCTCTCAGTCATGGAAAAGGATGGATATTTGGAGATGTTGTCTGGCTTCCCAAATCTCTTTATCACCTCATATGAAGAAATTAGGGGGTTCAAGAGAGAAAGTCTATGCATAGAGCTGAAGGATGGTGTAAAACCAGTGAGACAGAGGTTAAGAAGAATGGGTCAAGAGCAGATGGCAGCCTTGAAGGAAGAGGTGGATAAGTTGTTAAAGGCGGGTTTCATTTATCCAGTGGAAACTGCAGAATGGGTAAGCCCGGTGGTGGTCACGCCAAAGAAGGATGGGAGATGGAGAGTTTGCACTGATTTTAAGCCGTTAAATGCAGCCACCAAGAAGGACTCATATCCTCTTCCTTTCGTTGATCAGATATTGGATTTAGTGGCTGGTTATGAGCGCTATAGTGTTTGTGATGGCTTCTCAGGTTATTTCCAGCTCAGGATTGCTCTTGAAGATCAGAAAAAGACATCTTTTATCACGCCATGGGGCTGTTTTTGCTACAGAGTGTTGCCATATGGATTGAAAAATGGACTAGTTCATTATCAAAGGAGAGCTAATTGGGTGTTGTTGCCTTTTATTGGGAGCTTCATAAAGGATTTTATAGATGATTTCTGTGTGTATAGCACTAGAGCAGAACATTGTGAGAAGCTCGCCATGGTTCTCAAGCGTTATGATGAGTGTGGTGGGCAACTTAATCCCAAGAAATGCTTATTGGCACAGCCAAGAGTGAAGTTATTGGGGCACATGGTGTCAGAGAATGGCATTGAGGCCGATCCAGACAAGGTTAAGTCAATCATTCTTCTTCCTTCACCAAAGGAAGTTTGATAGTCACTTTTGGAGAGAAGTCTTCAAAAAGTTAGACACTACTCTTAGCATGAGTACGGCTGATCATCCGCAGTCTGATGGTCAAACGGAAAGGGTAAACCAAGTGCTCGAAGACATGCTTCGCGCTTATGTTACAAAAAAGCAATCCAACTGGGAAGAGTATCTTCCACATTTAGAATTTGCCTATAATAGCTCAAAACATTCGGCTACTGGGTTTAGTCCATTCATGTTGATGTATGGGTTCCAGCCGAGATCTCCTATAGCCGTAGGGCTAGAGGAGGAGAAAATACAATCTGTCAAGGAGTTCCTTGAAGACATGCAGAGCATGTTACAGACTGCACGAGACAGTATACGTAGTGCTTAGGATAGAGCAAGGACTTATGCTGATAAAGGTCGACGAGACGTCACCTTCGACGAAGGTGATTTGGTCTATTTGAAAGTTCCTGCACAGTCGGAAACTTTAAAGACGGGGAAATGCCAAAAGTTTTCACCCAGATACTGTGGACCTTTTAAAATCCTTAAGAAGATTGGGGACGTAGCATACA
The DNA here is from genome assembly GCF_041138505.1 of Cibotium barometz. Taxonomy (NCBI): domain Eukaryota; kingdom Viridiplantae; phylum Streptophyta; class Polypodiopsida; order Cyatheales; family Cibotiaceae; genus Cibotium; species Cibotium barometz. The sequence continues at coordinate 31,976,490 of NC_141106.1, forward strand.
GGATTGAGTTGCCGGATGACATAAGAGCTCATCCTGTGTTTCATGTCAGTAAACTTAAGAGGACGTTGAATCCTCTAGAGAACGTAGTTTCTCCAAACGTTTTGGTGGAATTGATCGAACTACCATCTGCTCCACATGAACCTGAAAAAGTTCTTGAGTTCAGAGATAGACGCACGCGGCACAGTGTGTATAAAGAAGCTTTGGTCAAATGGAAAGATCGTGAACAAGAAGCTTCTACCTGGGAGCGAGTGACTATGCTACGACAGAGATATCCTCAGTTTGTTTTCGCGGACGAAAACTCTTCTTAAGGGGGGAGTAATGTTACATAGCTTGTAACGTTATCTGCTATCCCGTAGCGGACTAGCGGTGAGGGCAACCAGTTAGCTGAGAGCTGAGCCGGAGCGCAAGGCCGAGTGCAACTGGAGTTCAGGGGTGAGGCGCCCGGGCGTAGCCCGCGGGCGGCCGGACTAGTGTGGGCAGGCAGGACACTAATTACATAAAGTCTGGCAATGTGGAGGCAATCCACATTATCCTCTACGGTTGGGTGGTGACTTGCCCTCTCCATCTCCTTCTTCGCGGTAGCTATGGCGGCGACCATACCAATATTACGCTCACGTAGTCATGCCATGGTCGCCGCCATAGCTACCGCGAAGAAGGAGATGGAGAGGGCAAGTCACCACCCAACCATAGAAAATAATGTGGATTGCCTCCACATTGCTAGACTTTATGTAATTAGTGGCCTGCCTGCCCACACTAGTCCGGCCGCCTACGGGCTACGCCCGGGCGCCTCACCCCTAAACTCCAGTTGCACTCGGCCTTGCGCTTCGGCTCGGCTCTCAGCTAACTGGTTGCCCTCACCGCTAGTCCGCTACGGGATAGCAGATAACGTTACAAGCTATGTAACATTACTCCCCCCTTAAGAAGAGTTTTCGTCCGCGAAAACAAACTGAGGATATCTCTGTCGTAGCATAGTCACTCGCTCCCAGGTAGAAGCTTCTTGTTCACGATCTTTCCATTTGACCAAAGCTTCTTTATACACACTGTGCCGCGTGCGTCTATCTCTGAACTCAAGAACTTTTTCAGGTTCATGTGGAGCAAATGGTAGTTCGATCAATTCCACCAAAACGTTTGGAGAAACTACGTTCTCTAGAGGATTCAACGTCCTCTTAAGTTTACTGACATGAAACACAGGATGAGCTCTTATGCCATCCGGCAACTCAATCCTGTATGCTACGTCCCCAATCTTCTTAAGGATTTTAAAAGGTCCACAGTATCTGGGTGAAAGCTTTTGGCATTTCCCCGTCTTTAAAGTTTCCGACTGCGCAGGAACTTTCAAATAGACCAAATCACCTTCGTCGAAGGTGACGTCTCGTCGACCTTTATCAGCATAAGTCCTTGCTCTATCCTGAGCACTACGTATACTGTCTCGTGCAGTCTATAACATGCTCTGCATGTCTTCAAGGAACTCCTTGACAGACTGTATTTTCTCCTTCTCTAGCCCTACGGCTATAGGAGATCTCGGCTGGAACCCATACATCAACATGAATGGACTAAACCCAGTAGCCGAATGTTTTGAGCTATTATAGGCAAATTCTAAATGTGGAAGATATTCTTCCCAGTTGGATTGCTTTTTTGTAACATATGCGCGAAGCATGTCTTCGAGCACTTGGTTTACCCTTTCCGTTTGACCATCAGACTGCGGATGATCAGCCGTACTCATGCTAAGAGTAGTGTCTAACTTTTTGAAGACTTCTCTCCAAAAGTGACTATCAAACTTCCTATCTCTATCAGAAACTATATCTGCGGGCAGGCCATATAGCCTATAGAGATGTTCGATAAATAACCTTGCCAGCTCAGGAGTCTTCACATCCTTCCTGGTAGGTATGAATTTGACAAGCTTGGTAAGTCTGTCAACCACTACCCATACTGAATCGTGACCGCGATTCGTTCTTGGTAAACCAGTAATAAAATCCATGGATATGCTTTCCCATTTCCCTTTGGGAATATCCAATGGATGTAACAAACCTCCAACCTTTAGACGCTCATGCTTATTGACCTGACACTTATGGCATTTCAGCACATAGTCCTGGACGTCCTTAAACAAACTAGGCCAATAAAATTGTCTCTTTACTAGTGCATAGGTCTTCTGTATCCCGAGATGACCAGCACTCGGGCTATCGTGACTTTCTTTCAAAATCTGCAGACGAAAGTCACCTACAGCAGGTACGCATACTCTACCTTTGTAGAGGAGGTACTCGTCATCTATGAAGTAGTGCCTAAATCTTTCTCCCTGACGAAGTTTAGCATCATCAAGTGGGTCTAAAGCAAATGATGATGAAGGGTCTACCTCCGAGTCCTCCGCCTCGGCCCTACACCCAAAAGTCTCGTTTGATCTCTCCGGATTAAAGCTCGCTTTTCTTCCCGTGGAAAGCTCGGGTAGTCTCTCCGGACTAACACTCGTTTCTGACGAGGGAGGTGGCGGCTGCATTGGTTTATTGCGTGCACGCACACTCCGCCAAACCTCTACAAAACTAGTATCATGCTCACATAATCCTTTAATTGATTCAAGTAGACTACTCTTGAATCTGGTAAAGCATAATGCGTTTACCATCGGCATACGACTCAATGCGTCTGCCACAACATTAAATTTACCTTTTTGGTAACGTAGTTGTAGGTCAAATTCTTGTAGGATCTGTGCCCAACGCGCCTTCCTACCAGTCAATTCCTTCTGACTGGAAAGCCATTTCAGGCTTTCATGGTCCGTCCGAACCTCAAATGTAGCTCCATATAAATAATGGCGCCACTTCTTAAGAGCATGAATAATCGCCAGCAACTCTCGCTCGTAAGCCGAGTAGTTTCGCTGCGTGCGGTCGAGTTTCTTACTCTCGAATGCAACTGGGCGTCCCCCTTGCATTAAAACCGCTCCAATGGCTTCTCACTGGCATCTGTTTCTAATACAAACGGTTCGTTTGGATCTACAATGTCCAAAATAGGTGCTACTGCAAGAGCCACCTTTAACTTTTCGAAGCTTCTCTGTTGGGCCTCCCCCCAACTGATTTCCTTAGACTTCGATCGCAATTGATCAGTCATAGGAACAGAGATTTTCGCGTAATCTCTGACATACTGTCGATAAAAACCCAACATGCCCAAAAATATTTGCAATTCTTGCAAATTTTTTGGTGCTGGCCACCTGAGAATAGCCTCCACTTTCTCAGGATCCATCCGCATTCCCTTTGTAGATATAATGTGGCCCAAATACTGAATTTCCTCAGCAAAGAAGACACATTTGCTTTCTTTTGCAAACAACGAATGCTGTCTTAACAGCTCGAACACTGAGCGCAAGTGCTCTTTGTGTTCCTTACGTGTCCTACTGTACACGAATATGTCATCTAGGAAAACTACTACGAATTTTCCTAAGTATGGACGCAACACGGTGTCCATAAGCGTCATAAACGACGCTGGTGCATTGGTTAAGCCAAACGGCATAACCAAGAACTCGTAGTGACCAAAACAAGTCCTGAACGCGGTCTTTGGAACATCCTGTTCCCTAATCCGCACCTGGTGGTACCCTGATCTAAGATCTATCTTAGAAAAGTACTTCGCGCCTTTGAGTTGATCAAACAACTCGTCAATGCGCGGCATTGGGTACTTGTTCTTAATCGTAATCTGATTAAGAGACCTGTAGTCTACGCACATCCGCATAGACCCATCTTTCTTCTTTACTAGAAGAATGGGCGAAGCCCATGGCGAGGAACTGGGTCATATAAACCCCTTCCTGACATACTCAGCCAACTGCCGTTCTACCTCCTGTGCCTCGGAGTGACTAAGCCTATAAGCAGGCTTACTAACGGGCTTCGATCCAGGTACAACCTCGATCGAATGATCTACCTCCCTAGATGGCGGCAAACCATCTGGTAGATCCTCAGGGAATACATCCCTGAACTTGTTCAATAATGAATACAAGATAGTGGCGTATCTACGAGTTTTTTCGGTCTCTGCCTTGGTTTTTTTGTTTTCACACACAGGCAAAACAGGTTTATCAAAACAGGGGTTTTTACCAAGGCGTTGTTTTTGTTCAATATTTTCAAAGAGTGTATAGGTGTAACAACGTATACCTGCTCAATCTGGTCTGCTGCTGCTGCTCGACGTAACTCCACCGAAGAAATAAGCGGCACCGTCGGAACATGACTAAGCCTCACTCTCTTACCCTCGTGGGTAAACTCTAGGCTATTGTCCTGGTACCTACGACTCAGGGACGGGCCGAGGTTGTACAACCACTCCCTGCCTAGGTAAATGTCAGCTCTGGCCAAGTGCATAACCTGAAAATCAAGACTAGCTTCGTAGTCTTGCATTTCGCCTCTAAGTCAGAATCCATGCTAGAAGCGGCGCTCTCTACCTCCCCGGTTGTTACCCGACTTATAGTAGGGGCGCTCGTGCGTCCCCGAGAGCATGTGTCGAGAGTCTCCCCCGAGGCGGCGGAAGCGGCCGCCCCGGGGGCTCTGAATGGCAATTCCGGACGATCGGGGAGATGAATCCTTTGCAGACGACTTAAATATGTGGCCGGGTATTGTAAGTGGCAGAGTAGCCTTGCTGCTACGATCCACTGAGATTCAGCCCGCCGCCGCACCGATTTGTCCCCTCTCTGCATTCGATCGTGGGGTTCGGCGTGGCGCTGTGGAGAAAAAATGCAAACCCCCCCCACCCCCCCCCCTCCGGGGGGCGGCGCGCGTGCGTGGGGACACTCCCTCGCACACGCACACGCCTTTGGATTTGTCCGCTCCTCGCTTCTAGTCGTGGGGTTCGGCATGCCCCGTCCCTGACCCCCCGCCCCCCCTCTCTCCCTTTTTCGGGCCGCTCTCGCGCGCATTTACATGCCCCCAACACAACACACAAGTTGGATTCCACGGGGGCCTTTGGATTTGTCCCCTCGTGAACTTAGCTGTGGGGTTTTCGGAACGTGCCAACGCGTCCCCTCTTGAATTCAGCCGTGGGGTTCACCGTGCCCTGACATGTTTCCTCTTGCATTTATTCGTGGGCTTCGGCATACCTCTCCCTCCCCCTCTCTCTCCCTCGGGTAAACATGATGCGCATTGAAGGGTGGCCTTCGGATTTGTTCCCTTGTTCACTTACTTAAGTCTCGCGGACATGGACGTGCCCCGACACGTACCCTCTTTCAGTTAGTTGTGGGGTTTGGCACTTACTTTAGTTGTGGGGTTCGGAGAATTTGTCCCCCCCCCCCCCAAACCTCCTCCTCGCCCGCCGCATGATGCTCCCCCACACATACGCTTGAAAGTGGAAATGCACCCCTCCACACGTACCCACACCTTCAATGAGTGGCAAACTCCGCAATCACATCAACTCCCCCCCCTCACGCATTTTGTGTCGGACTTCACTTCCGTGTAAGATATGTATATGCAAGATCATGACACCTAAACGTGGTGCGGTCATACCAGCGCTAATACACCGGATCCCATCAGAACTCCGCAGTTAAGCGCGCTTGGGCCAGAACAGTACTGGGATGGGTGACCTCCCGGGAAGTCCTGGTGCTGCACCCTTCCTTTTGTAATGCAAGTGTTAGAACGGTGCTCGGATGGGGTGACGTCCCTTGTAATGCTCTCTCTCGTTGCACCATTTATTTTTTTGCCGAAATCCACGTGACACGCTCATTTCAAGGCACTGTGGAACCCCCGTCGGAACTCGAGCACGCCCCACTGCACCCGCGTTGACACCTTCGGGGACGCCCCGTTGGACACCCGAGATGCGCCCGCGGCCGCCCCACGGCATCGCGAACAGCGCCCCGGGACACCCCCGAGGTCGCTTCACGGCACCCCCACCGGCGCCCCAGGACGCCTCCGGTTCACACATGCCGGCGCCCCGGGACGCTCCGGGGCCGCCCCACGGCACCCCCGCCGGCGCCCCGAGACCCGCCCGGTTCACCCCCGCCAGCGCCCCGGGACGCGCCCGGCACGCCGTCGGGGCCGCCCCACGGCACCCCTGTCGGCGCCCCGAGACCCCCCCGCCGACGCCCCGGGCCGCCCCGTCGACCCCCCGATTCACCCCCGCCGGCGGCCCGGGCCGCCTTGTCGACCCCCCGGTTCACCCCCGCCGGCGCCCCGGGACGCGCCCGGCACGCCGTCGGGGCCGCCCCACGGCACCTCCGCCGGCGCCCGGGCAACCCCCGGGACGCTCCGGGGCCGCCCCACGGCACCCCCGCCGGCGCCCCGAGACCCGCTTGGTTCACCCCCGCCAGCGCCCCGGGACGCGCCCGGCACGCCGTCGGGGCCGCCCCACGGCACCCCTGTCGGTGCCCCGAGACCCCCCCCGCCGACGCCCCGGGCCGCCCCGTCGACCCCCCGATTCACCCCCGGGCCGCCCCGGGCCGCCCCGTCGACCCCCCGGTTCCCCCCCGCCGGCGCCCCGGGACGCGCCCGGCACGCCGTCGGGGCCGCCCCACGTCACCTCCGCCGGCGCCCGGGCACGCCCCCGGGACGCTCCGGGGCCGCCCCACGGCACCCCCGCCGACGCCCCGAGACCCGCCCGGTTCACCCCCGCCAGCGCCCCGGGACGCGCCCGGCACGCCGTCGGGGCCGCCCCACGGCACCCCTGTCGGTGCCCCGAGATCCCCCCGCCGACGCCCCGGGCCGCCCCGTCGACCCCCCGATTCACCCCCGCCGGCGCCCCGGGCCACCCCGTCGACCCCCCGGTTCACCCCCGCCGGCGCCCCGGGACGCGCCCGGCACGCCGTCGGGGCCGCCCCACGGCACCTCCGCCGGCGCCCGGGCACGCCCCCGGGCCGCCCCGTCGACCCCCCGGTTCACCCCCGCCGGCGCCCCGGGACGCGCCCGGCACGCCGCCGGGGCCGCCCCACGGCACCCCCGTCGGCGCCCTGAGACCCCCCCGGGGCACCCCCGCCGGCGCCCCGGCGCGCCCTTGGGCCGCCCCGTCGACCCCCCGGTTCACCCCCGCCAGCGTCCCGGGACGCGCCCGGCACGCCGCCGGGGCCGCCCCACGGCGCCCCGGCACGCCCCCGGGCCGCCCCGTCGACCCCCCGGTTCACCCCCGCCGGCGCCCCGGGACGCGCCCGGCACGCCGCCGGGGCCGCCCCACGGCACCCCCGCCGGCGCCCGGGCACGCCCCCGGGCCGCCCCGTCGACCCCCCGGTTCACTCCCGCCGGCGCCCCGGGACGCGCCCGGCATGCCGCCGGGGCCGCCCCACGGCACCCCCGTCGGCGCCCCGAGACCCCCCCGGGGCACCCCCGCCGGCGCCCCGGCGCGCCCCCGGGCCGCCCCGTCGACCCCCCGGTTCACCCCCGCCGGCGCCCCGGGACGCGCCCGGCACGCTGCCGGGGCCGCCCCACGGCACCCCCGCCGGCACTCTTGCCCTCATGCATAAACTCTAGCCAATTATGCTGGTAATTGCGATCTAGGGTAGGGCCTAGATTATACAACCACTCCCTACCTAGATAAATATCTGCTCTAGCTAGATGCATAACCTGGAAATCTAATTTGGGCTCATAGCCCTGCATAGCCAAAGGCACCCCCAAGACCACTATGTCCCATACATTGCTGTCATGACCATTGGCAAGTGAAACTGTATACCTATGTTCTGACAAGGTCTCAAGTAGATGCAACTTCTTAACTAAAGAAAGTTGTGCGTGGCTCCATCGTCTATCATGATGGTAACGCTTTTGTATAATGCGTGACGCTCTAGTCTAATGGCTGACGCTTACGGCTTAATGCTCTAGTCTAATGGCTTAACGCTTATGGCTTAACGCTTATGGTTGACGCTTATGGCTTATGACTTAACGCTTTTGTCTAATGCGTGACGCCTTTGTCTAATGCGCGACGCTTTTGCCTTATGCGTGACGCTCTTGCCTAATGCATTACGCTTTTGTCTAATGCGTGATGCTTTTGCCTAGGTTAAAAACCCTCAAAGATATACATGAAGCTGTGAGGGAAAAGTACCCAGAAGGTAATACAAAAAGTGAACTGGGAAAAGGGAACCAGGAGAACTGACTGTGAACCCTGCTGACTACAAAAATCTGCCAGGTATCTCCCGGCGATGTAGCCCCAGGAGCGCCCACAACCTCTCAATGCTCAAAACTCCACAGAACACCTGCCTGCACCACCAATCAAATCTCCCAGGGAACTCTAAAACCATGATGCTGTCCCTCCAAAATGTCTCTGAACCACTCGGTCATAGATCTGGATTTGATACCAAGGAAGGTGGAAGTGGCTCTGGCATCCCATCTCTGAAAGGAAGATGGAAGAATAGTCGAATCTTCCAACACAAACACCAAAGGAATGCACCAGAAGGAACCTGACACTGACCAAAACAACTGACCAATGGCACTGTCGAACTGATGGGAGAGCAGGCTAGCAGCCAAACTGCCAATATGATTTTCTGCCAAGAAAGATACCTGCTCATGGAAACTGTCGTAAACTGTCACCATGTCCCACTCTCTGTCGTGCCTCGTCTCGAACATAACTCTAAACATAGGAGAAGAAGCCGAGCCCTGTAGAATAGCCCCCCCCCCTAGAAGAAAACTGCAAGAACATCATCTGAATCTGAAGGGGGCCATCTCTCAATCTGCCATTCGGGCTCCTCCAAGGGCCCAGAGAGAAAAAGTGACTAGGTAACCACTGAGACAAAGGTACGTCGGACTCTGAAGAGAAGTGAGAGGGAGGAGAAACAGCTCTGACAAACCCAGAGGGTATCATCATAGGTGTTTCTCCAACCTCTACCGGTCCTGTAGCAAAAGAAGCAGGAACCACTGAAGGAAGCACTGATGAAGGGACCTCTGCTGAATCTCCAGGGGCAACTCTGACCACTGTGTCAGCATGGAGAATCTCCTCCCCCTGTGGTCTCTCCGGAGGCTGCTCCTCCACTGCCAAACCGGGCACTCTCTCTCTCTCTCTCTCTCTCTCTCTCTCTCAATTTGAACATTTGAATGTGATATCCAATAATTTTCTACTCAAAACCATTGATAGTTGGTTCTGTTAATTATAATGATGGATGAAAACTCAGTAATCAACAAAGATAATGGAGACAAGGGTCCAAACATGAAGAAGCTAATGCTAGACTAACTCTCATAATGAGCCCACGCATACGCACATGGGTGACAAAGCTGCATCACAATTGGGTATGACAATTGAACAAGCTTGCGTGTGCATCTTCCTAGCTAATGGGACACCATGATTAAGAACCTCGCCCACACACAAATGCACACACATAAGAAAGTGGGAAGCACAACTTACTCAACAGATGATGTGGGGGTAGGGTGGGGTGCGGCGCAAAAGATGACGCCACAACAGTGCCTAATAAGGAGACGAGGGCAGCCGTAGTGCCGCCGGTGCCCACATCAATGGCTAGCACATACTCTTCATTTGCAGAAATTGCACAGTGGGTGTGAAACCAGTATGGCTGATTCTGTGAAACAGGGCTGCACGTCTGACGGTACCTGTGCATGTTCGTGAGTCCATGACCTGGGATGTTGTTCGCAGCAAGGAAGTGTCTTCGTTGTGACGAAGCTGAGCGCAAAATGCAAGTCCTAGCTGACAAAGTTAAACTGCCTAGGATTTTTTTGTTAACAAAGCTTAGTCATTCCCACACCAAGTGATCTAAGCTCATTGAATGATCTAGGCTGTCCGATTTTCTAGGCTTGGAGAAAAAAATCAGGCACCTAATGGCAAGCTCCTTCGCTAACTCAAATTCACAACCTGCACCTAAACACTCCAATGCCCACCACTATGTTAGCACGTGCATCATTTAAGGTGGGGTGCAAATATTAATCATAAATCGTAAGTCGGGTTCCTAGTTGACACATAGTTCACACAGGTTTCCTAGTTTACAATGTACATTAAGAGTTTACATCGAGTTCACATATAGTTTACATCGAGTTTACACCTAGTTCACATCCAAATCCGACGGTGTACATTGATTCCCCGATCGCAACGCCTTTTCTCAACATCCCTCCTGGATGGACTTGTGTCACTTAGTCATAAGGCGGTCCTTGCCCAAATCTCATGCTCCTTCTATGTGTCAGCATTTTCCCTATGTCACGTCATATTTAAAAAAAATTTGATCATTTACAAAAAAAGACATGCAAATTTCAGATGTTCTTACAAATCATCACATTGAGAATTGGTACCATTATAAAAGAGTTAATGTTGCATGCATGGAAATTTAGAGATAGAAAGAAGCAACATGCAACTTTGAGAGAGAGAGAGAGAGAGAGAGTCCATCTGTCACAGAATCGGTGGGGCGGTAGGGCCTAATTTAGCACATAAAAGAAATATATCCTAAAGAGAAGTTGTACTTAGACCATATAGCCATATTGATAATATAGATTGGAGAAGAGAGAAGACAGAGAGAGAGAAAATCGACACAGTATTGGGGACCGAAGATCGGCCGGTCCCCCCCTTTGAGAGATTTTCTATTAAGAAAATAGGGTATTCTTTTACAAGCACAAAGTCGGAAAGACAACCAGCCCAGCTAGTTGCTTTCACTCTCTAATGCAAGGAGTGCCCAGCACTTTAACCCTTGCAATGACTTAAGAAGAAGATGCCCTGCACCTTCTTTTGAATTCTATGAGATGCCCAGCATCCCTCCTCAAACTGCTTCCGCTTTTTGCTTGGAACAATCCTCCTTCTGCTCTCCGTCCTTCCTGGGCTCGTATCTTGAGCTGTAGGCCTCCAAATCGAACACTTTCGGGTTCGTCACGTTCACCATGGGATTGGCCATCTCAACATCATTCCGAACGGCTAGGGGGGTATGTATACTTCCAAGGTGTTGTATGTTCCAGATCTCGGCTATCACCTACTCTCGATGAAGAAGCTTTGCAAGCCTAGCCTTCTCGTTGAGTTTTGCAAAGATCATGTGTGGATTCAGAATAAGATTTCAAAGCAATTGGTCAGCGAAGGATACGAGGAGCATGGAGTGTACAAGTTATAGGATTCCCAGGCTCTAGCTCATTACCTTCCCACTTCCTCCATCAGTGACTTGTGGCATGCCAGGTTTGGGCATCTCAACTATGATTATCTGAGGCAGGCTTTCAAAAGCCAGTTGGTGCAAGGGCTGCCGGATATTAAGGTGCAGAAGAGCACATGTAGCTCTTGTTTGCAAGGGAAGTAGCATCGGAAGCCTTTCCCAAAAAAGGAGTCTAGGAGGGCCACCAGCCGTTGGAGCTGGTACACATGGGCCTATGCAGAACACTTCTCTTGGTGGCAGTGAGTATTTTATGCTCATTGTGGTTCCTTGTAGGATACAAATCCCTTTCCACAGGATACAAGTTGTATCATCCTACAACACAGAAGGTTGTGGTCAGTCGAATGTAGTGTTTGATGAGAAGAGTGCACCTAAGGGGATTCTTCCTCAGTAGGGTCAGCCTCAGAATGATGAGCGTCCACTTATGCTAGGAGATACAAGTGACATTTGGTAGCCAACATCTTCCCATGCTCATCGGGAAGTTCCCGTAGCCACTCCTACTCCAACAACCATTCCAAGAGATATGCCAGATCTAGAGGATCCCACGGATGAGGAGATTCCAAAGGATGTGGATGAGCCACAGGGGGAGTCCTACAACCTGCCTCCTAATTGGCTCATCTGACAGTGCACAACTCAAGCATTGAGGGGCATTCCTCCAAAGTGGGAAGATAAAGGAGGCCCACGGCGATCTCATCAGGATTCGCATTCAAGAGCAGAGTCATGTGGGTGAGGTTCTTCATATCAACTATGGGTTGATGACTCGTGCTATTCATGACCGGGAGCCTACCGATGTTGGTGAGGCTCCAAGACAGGATGTTTGGAAAACTGCAATGGAGCAGGAGATCGATGCCATCGAAAGGAATGGCACATGCGAGTTAGTACCATGTCCAATGAAACGAAAGATTATTGGAGTCAAGTGGGTCTTCAAAACCAAGTATCAGAGTGATGGCACTCTTGACAAGCATAAGGCTGGATTGGTAGCCAAGGGTTATGCTCAACGTCAAGGCATACTATCAAGACTACTCTTGCTGTTGCTAGCAAGAAATGGTGGCCCGTGTACCAGATGGATGTGAAGTTCACATTTGTTAATGGAGATTTTTGTTGAGCAGCCTTCAGGCTTCCAGCAACGCCGGTCCAAGGGGATGGTCTACAGAATGAACGGGCTTAAACAGGCTCCCAGAGCCTAGAATGAGAAGATTGATGCATTCTTCAGAAGTACAAGTTTTCACCGTTCTACTACATACTCGAATCTATATATTCACCAAGAAAATGGCCTTTCCACCATCATTGTTCTCTCTGTGGATGACCTTATCATTACAGGTGGTACTCCGAAGCATATCCGGAAGGTGAAATCAACTTTGAAGACGGAGTTTGAGATGACAGACATGGGACTGTTGCATTTTTTCCTTGGGTTGGAAATTTGGTAGGATGAGAAGGGGATATTCATATCCCAGAAACGGTGTGTCCATGAACTTCTTAAGGCCTTTGATATGCAGGATTGCAAGCCCATCTCTACTCCTATGGGTCCTAATCAGCAGCTGTCAACACATGATGATGCCGAGCTGGCTGATACTTCAAAGTATCGAAAGCTGGTAGGATCGCTCATCTGGTTGCTAGACACCCGATTAGACCTTTGCTTCCCGGTGGGGCTCTCAGCAGGGTTTATGAGTCGACCCAAGAAAACTCATTGGTAGGCAAGTCTTCGCATCTTCCGATACCTCAAGGCGCACCCAGACTATGACATTTTGTATGCAGCCAAGAAGACAGAGAATGAGGAGGTGATCTTAAAAGGCTGGATGGATTCAGATTGGGTAGGGGATTTAGATAACAGGAGATCTACGACAGGATATTGCTTTACACTTGGCTCGAAAGCTATTTCTTGGAGCAGTAAGAAGTAGCCTACTGTTGCTTTGTCATCCACAGAGACTGAATACAGAGCAACTCGTGCCGGCACCTGTGAGGTTGTCTAGCTTCGTCGGTTGCTTGGTGAGCTTGGGTTTCCTCAGCGGAAATGTTCCTCTATGTTATGTGATAACCAGAGCTATTTGGCTATTGCTCGGAACCCCATATTTCATGCGAGGATCAAGCATATAGAGATCTAGTATCATTTCATACGGGAGAAGCTTCTGGACGGGACTATCACATTGGACTACTACAAGACGGAGGACACCATGGCGAATCTTTTCACAAAGGCTCTTCAGCAACCCTTGGTGCAGACACACTCCAAATCCCTTGGGTTGATTCCACATCTTGGATCTGAGAGGGGATGTTAAAACTTAAGCTAGGCTTTCGTCATGTCCAGATGTGTCATCTAGTGGTCCAGGCCCTTGTTTGTGGGCTGGCCACCCTACAATATTTTTGGGGATTTGTCTAGTATTTTTCCCAGCCACCTAGCTATTTTTGGAGGTCGATATTATTTATTGGTAGTCTTCATTTTGGCCTACCAACCACTTAGCAACCTATAAATAGTTTGTCAAAGATGGCAGCGGAATGAAATGATCGCACACACAGCAGCGATAAAGTGAGAGAGAGAGAGACAATGAAAACGCCAAGCTTGCTTGATGAAGATGACTCATACAAGAGAGACACCTCACGTAGGATACCTTCAGTAAGGCTCTGCTCCACAACTGACTCAGTGACGAAAATGAGGACTGAGGCCTAATACTTCTAGCCCACAAATTGGTGGGTCGGCCAGTTTGTAGGATGGAAAAAATAATAACGACCTCCAAAATAAGGTGACGACCTCCTAAAAATAACTCTAGGCAGGGGAAAAAATACCGGACTTAGACCAAAAATAAAATAGGGTGGCCAGCCCACAACCAAGGGCCTGGACCATACTAGGGACACATCTGGACATGACAAATTTAGCTTTAACACCCCCTCGCAGATCCAGGATGTGGAACCAATCCAAGAGATCTAGAGTGTGTCTGAACCATGGCCTGCTGAAGAGCCTTCGTGAAGAGATCTGCAACATTGTCCTCTGTCTTGCAGTAATCAAGCATGATTGTCCCATCCAGTAGCTTCTCCCGAACGAAATGATACTGGATCTCAATGTGCTTAGTCCTGGCATGGAACACCGGGTTTCGTGCAATGGCTAAGCAACTCTGGTTATTACATAAGATGGCTGAACTTCTCTGCTGTGGAAAGCCAAGTTCACCAAGCAAACGACGAAGCCACACGATCTCACAAGTACCTGTGCAGGCTGCTCTATACTCAGCTCCTATGGATGACAAAGCCACCGTCGGCTGTTTCTTACTACTCCAAGAAATCGCTCCTGAACCAAGGGTAAAGCAATATCCAGTTGTTGATCTTCTGTTATCAACATCCCCTGCCCAATCTGAATCTGTCCATCCCCTCGGGTACACCTCATCTTCTGTCCGCCTGGCTGCATAGAAAATGCCACGATCCGGGGTGGCCTTGAGGTACCGCAATAGTCGGAGACCTGCTTGCCAATGAGTTTTCCTGGGCTGACTCATAAACCCGCTAAGAGCCCAACCGGGAAGCTAATGTCCAATCTGGTATTCAGCAATCAGATCACAGAACCAACAAGCTTCCGATACAACGAAGCATCCACCAACTCTCCATCATCATGAGCTGATAGCTTCTGATTAGGATCCATCGGAGTAGATATGGGTTTGCGATCCTGCATATCAAAGGCCTGAAGTAGTTCCTGAACATACCGCTTTTGGGAAATGAATATCCCCCTTTGATCCTGCCAAATTTCCAAACCAAAGAAAAAATGCAATAATCCCATGTCGGTCATCTCAAACTCCGACTGTAATGATGCTTTGGTCTTCTTGATGTGTGCCACATTCCCTCCTGTTATGATGAGATCATCCACATAGAGAACAATGACCGTCGAAAGGCCATTCTCGCGGTGGATATACAAATTTGGGTCTGCCGTGGATCGGTGAAAACCTTTGCGCTAAAAGAAGGCATCTATCTTCTCATTCCAGGCTCGAGGAGCCTGCTTCAGCCCATACAAAGCTTTCTTTAACCTGTAAACCATACCTTTAGACCGAGGCTGCTGGAACCCTGGAGGCTGCTCAACATACACCTCCTCTTGAAGATCACCATTTAGAAAGGCTGATTTGACATCCATCTGGTACACGGGCCACCTCCTATTGCTAGCAACAGCAAGCGTGGTTCTGATAGTCGCCATCCGTGCTGTAGGTGCAAATGTATCATCATAATCAATTCCTTGGCGCTGAGCATAACCCTTGGCTACCAATCTAGCCTTATGCTTGTCAAGAGAACCATCACTATGATACTTGATTTTGAAAACCCATTTCACCCCAATAACCTTCCGTTTTGCTGGACGGGGTACCAAGTCCCATGTGCCATTCCTCTCAATGGCATCAATCTCCTGCTCCATTGCTTTCCTCCAAACATCCTGTTTGAGGGCTTGTCCTACATCTGTAGGCTCACGGTCCTGTATAGCACGGGTCATCAAACCATAATTGACATGAAGAAACTCACCAAGCTGACCCTGCTCCCGAACTCGATGAGATCGTCGCGGGCCATCCTGTACCTCCCACTCTGGGGGAATACCTTCAATGCCTGGATCCCGCAAAGTCTGACCCAAGTTGGAGGTAGCTTGTACAGCTCATCCCCCACTCTCTCACCATCAACTGGAACTTCCACAACATCTTCTGAGACGTCTTCATAGACATCAGCTGGCTCCTCTAGATCCGGCGAGTCCTCTGTAACCTCCACAGTAGTAGTAGGCGTTGCTGGAACTCTCTGGCTGCCACGGGAACGTGCCGACGACCAATTGTCTCATGTATCACCAAGCATCGGAGTATTCTCAGCTTGCTAAGGCTGAGGTTGTACTCCCTCTGGAATACTCTGCTCATCAAACACCACATCTCTGCTGACCACAATCTCTTTTGTAGTGGGGTCATACAACCTGTATCCCGTCAACTGGGAGTTGTACCCCACAAAGATCTGCCTCTGAGTCTTGGAGTCCATCTTCCCCCTCTGAATCTTAGGAACATGCGCACAGGCATCACATCCAAAAATGCGAAAATGAGAGACACTGGGTTTGCTTCCAAAGTAGGCCTCAAAAGGTGTCTTACCAGGAACCGCTGCAGTCGGGGATCTATTGAGGATATGGACCGCAGATGCAACCGCTTCTGCCCAAAGCTGCTGCGGAAGACTCCTGTGGGCCAACATCGTCCTCACCATCTCAACCACTGTCCTGTTCTTCCTTTCAACTACAACATTCTCCGATGGTGTGCCTGTATTAGCAAACTCTCTCTTTATGCCTTTCTCTACACAGAACCGCTGCATCTCACCTGAGGTGAACTCCCCACCCTTGTCAACTCTAACGGTTTTGACGGAGTTTCCAGTTTCTTTCTCAGCCATGACTAACCATTGCTTGAAGCAGGCAAAAGCTTCACTCTTCATAGATGGATGCATGGAGTTCGGCATCTCGTAGATGCCTACTCTCAAAGGCCACTGCATGTCCTTCTTGATTGAGCACCGCTCCTACACAATCACCTGATGCATCACAATAAACTTCAAAAGTTTTATTGAGGTCAGGGATTATAAGAACTGGTTCTTGGCTAATCCGATCCTTCAATGTTTGAAAAGCCATACGCTCCCTTTCACTCCAATGAAAAGCGATCTTCTTCTTGGTAAGATCATGTAGAGGAGACTCAATATGGGCGAAATGTCGTACAAAACGCCGATAGTAAGAACACAATCCCAAAAAGCTTCTTACATGATGAACTGTGGTAAGTGGAGGCCATTCCATGGACTTACCCTTATCCATTTTGTCTAGTTTGAGATAGATAGAGAGAAGAAAGTTCATGTATGTCAGAAGAGAGGCACCACATACTCTTTTAAAGGATGTTTTGTTGAAGAAAAGATTCATTACTACCCTACTAGGGTCCAATACTTGACAAAAATGACATTTATGCTCGAGTTGATACGAAGTATAAAACGGTTGCAAAGAAGGTGAAACCAGTTGCCTTGCCCTTGCCACCAAAAAGCAAGGAAAAGATGGATGAAGCCTCTATGCAGCCAAATCTTAGGGATCCAAACAAAATTGGGCATAAGTTTACATAGGAAACCTTAAAAGAGCTGAAGATCGGCGACAAGGATTTCCTGTCACCAGTTGAAAAGGAATGCTTTGAAGAGATGCTTGTAAAGCATGGGAAGGCCTTTGCTTTTCAGCCACATGAGATAGGATGTGTTGATCCAAGCATAATAGCGCCGATGGTGATCTTCACTATTCCACATGTGCCCTGGAACTTGCGGCCAATTCCAGTACCTAAAGCTCTCTTGCCAAAGCTAATGGAATTGTTAAAAGAAAAGATCAGGATGGGAATCTTGGAGCCTTCATGTTCTCCATACTCAAACAGATGGTTTACTGTGCCTAAGAAAAACGGAGCGTTACGCTTCATTCAAGATATGCAACCTGTGAACAAGGTCACAATCAGGAACGTCGGAACAGGACCGATTGTGGATGAGTTTGCAGAAGCATTTGCAGGGAAATCAATATACTCTATGGGTGATCTATATTCTGGATATGATCAGTTCCAGCTCGATATACAAAGCAGGGACTTGACCACAATGAAAACTCCATTGGGTTTGGTAAGGATGTGCACCTTACCACAGGGAGCTACCAACTCGGTGGCACATATGATGAATGGTATGAACAAAGTCTTACGGGACTTCGTACCACAAATAACTATGCCTTTTCTAGACGATTTCCTATAAAAGGCTGTGATGAAAAAGAAAAAGATGGGGATTTGGATTCGAGGTGGTGCCGCAAGTTTGTGGCAGACCATATAAAAGATTGTGATAAAATTCTATCCAGGCTTGAAGAGGTGAATCTCACTTTGTCTGGATTGAAATCAGTGTTTGGGGTTGGTGAAGTACTAATCGTGGGGCATCTTTGCACTACTAATGGGCGTCGACCTTGTCCAGCCAAGATAGATGTGATACAGAGAATGAAAGAGACATGCATTAATGTTACAAAGGTGAGAAGATTTCTTGGTGCATGTGTCTTTTACCTTATATGGATCCCACATTATGCGCATGTAGCAGATCCTCTTTACCAATTGCTAAGGAAGAATCAAAAGTTTTTGTGGAGTGCTATACGTGTTAAAACCATGCAAAAGCTGAAACGACTGCTCCAATCTTCACCTACTCTAAGGAAGGTGGATTATGAGTGTGGCAGGCCTGTGATTGTAACAGTCGATACTAGTCCTACCGGGATAGGATGGGCAGTAGGGCAAGATGATGAAGACGATCACAGGTATGTAATCAGATTTGGAGCAAAGGTACTAAGCATTCGCCAACGAAATTATCCGCAGATAAAAAGAGAGTTGTGGGGAGTAGTCACTGCCCTGAAATGTGAAAAGAAATATCTCATTGGGGCATTTGTGCTTGTGGAAACTGACTGCTTGCCACTCCTTGGGATGATTGCAAGCTGCACCACTCCAGATATTGCCATGCTTAGATGGATTGCCTATATTAAGTCACTGAACCCTGAATTTGAGCATATTGCAGGAAAGGATAACCCAGTTGCAGATATGCTATCAAGAGCCAGATATGAAGATGAAGAAGGGATGATCAGTGACACTGATGATGTAGGCACAAAGTTTTATACTACTGCACATGTAGAAGGGGACCATGCTTGCCTACTATCAAATGCTCTTGAGTTTTTTACTGAGGACCTGTATGAAGGAGATTGGCTACTTATTGGTCAATATTTGAGTACCTTGACAAGGCAGGAGAATTGGTCTGACTCAGAATTCAAGAGGATCCGCAGAAAAGCATATGGGTATTTTCTAAAGGATGGGTACCTGTGGAAGCATCCTAAGCAGAGGAATGCTATGCCACAGAGAGTCATATGTGATAAAGAGACTCAAGGGAAGCTTATGAAAGAGTTCCAGGAGAGTCTATAGGCTGGACATCAAAGTGTATGGGCCACATTTGCTAAAATTAAGGAAAGATACTGGTGGAAAGGAATGTACAAAGATATAGACCAATTTGTGAAGACATGTGTGATATGCCAGATGTACTCAAATGTGCAACACCGTGATGGCCTGCAACCGACCTACCCACCTGCCATGCATTACAAATGGGTAGTGGATCTAGTCACAATGCTGGCAGATGCGGTATGTAGCACTTGCAAGAGAAGACCTGACAAACCAGGTGGAAGGGCGTGCTCTTAGAACAAAGAGTACAGAAACAGTATGTAAATTTCTCTTGGAAGAAGTGATTTGCCGGTATGGATGTGTTGGGAAAATAACAGTTGATAGGGGAGAGTTGGATGCTGAAGAGGCAAGGGAATTCTTCTCTAGAACTGGCATCAAACTAGCCCTAACATGTGCTTACAACCCTGAGGGCAATGGTAAAAGCGAGCGAGGACATCCTCCAATTATTAAAGCTTTGGCTAAAGCATGCAGAGGAAGAATGCGAGAGTGGCCAAGGCTACTACCATATGCTTTATGGGCTGACCGTACAACTCACAGTTCAGTGACAGGTTTCATGCCTGCAGAATTAATGTATGGTCAAAAGCCAGTAATGCCAGTTGAAGAAGTGGTCCCTACTTGGAATATATTACCCTGGGAAGAAGGGTTGAATAGAGAGGACCTCCTTACACTGCGTATAAGGCAACTAGAGAGGAGGCCTGAAGATGTGGAGCTTGCTAAAGCTCGTCTTAAGGATGCAAGGTTGAAAAACAAAGAAAGATTTGATAGAAGACACAGACTCCGGCCAAACCCGATTGAAGAAGGTGACTCGGTCTTAATGTATGATAGCAATCTTGACAACCAGTTCACCGTGCAAAGAAAATTTGCAAAAAGATGGTTTGGCCCTTACATTGTCAAGCATGTGCATGGAAATGCCACATATACCTTGTGTGAGCTTGACGAGACAGAGATAAAGAATCCTGTATAGCAGGAAAAAGGATTAAGATGTTTAAAAGAAGACATGACAGTGATCCTTTTGATTCGCAGGAGACTCAAGATGAGCAGCTTGATACTGATAACATGGAAATGGATGAAGAGGAAGAGGATGAGTATCCTAGTGGTAATGTAGAAGATGAAGATTTGTCTCTTGTTTGAGGTGGTGCTCTTGACATGTGTTTCGTTTTCTGCAGCTACGACAGGGTCAGCCTTGGCTTGTAATCTCGTCAGAGCATTGAGAATAGGGTTTGGTTTAGGTTTTTCGCTTAGGATAAGCCTACTCATCATATTTAATGGTGGTATTACTGGGGCCTCGGGCGGTTTGTGTGGACATTGTAAAATCAAATGGGTTATGCCACAATCACTGCATGTAACCTTGGGCAAATGTGGGTTAACTACAAGGGCAGCATTGGTGTTGGCTTGTACAAGCAATCTGCCATTTTATGAGGTTCACCACAATTAAAGCACTACAAGGGTTTCTTGTCAAGACATTCACTATATTTGTGAGATCCTCCACAGCCATAGCAGTGAAGGGGTGGTTGTCGTCCCACATTATTCATGGATTGCCCCCTTTCTAAAGCGGTTACCTGATAGACTAGTTTGGGTCCCTTGGGGTCATTGACATAGTATTCGGGATTAATCTCATATTCCTCATCACTTTCGGGTGGATTATAATTTTCCTCTGACTCTTTCTCAACTACCACTTCATTAATTGGTACTATTCGTGGCTGAGGAGATAGGACAGGTGGTGGGTAAGGTGTGTAAGGTTGATAAGGCCGAGCTGGGACATAGGGCTTTGGAGCTTGAACTAGGATGATGGTTGTAGATTGTACTGTAGTAGGTGGTGCAGGTAAGGCAAGAGGAGCTAGGACAGGTCTAGGGGCGTATTGATAAGGGGGGCGAAATCTATGATTTTGGCCCTTATAGCCATATCTAGTACCCTGATATCTTGGATTGAAGTACTTTGGTCAAAGCGTGCGTTGCCAGCACCCTCTGACTCATGTTCTCCGATTGAGGTGAGATTTCACAAGCTTTTATAGGTTGCTATATTCTACAGATCAGCCCATAGGGCTATGCAGTCTCAAAAATGCCATCTGAACCTATGTACGCCACATATGTTCCAAGGCCTATGGTAAGACCTAGACCTGTGCCGCCTACTACCATACCTTTACACCGTACACCCCCAAGATTTTCGACACGTGCACCAGCACCTATTGCAAGAGCTGCACCACCTTTCCCAATGGCTGAATACCCTTATTATCCCCCACCACCGGCTGCTGTACCCGCTAACCCCATCGCTGTAGCAGTTGTGGTAGGAAGAGCTATGGCCGAGCATATAGCCCCGCGAGCAAGGGATCCTAATCGAACGGACTCACGATGCTGAGTTGATATTGCCAAGCTTATGAGTAAGTTTTCTGGTGATGGCGATTCTAGGTAGCACCTAGAGATCTTTGAGCAAGTTTGTGAGGCTTTGAGTGAGACAAATGATGTCTCGAAAAGCCACGCTTTTAGTCTCACCTTAGATGACAAAGCTGGAAAATGGTATCAAACACTTAAACCTGAGAAAAAATGGAATATGGCCACCATCAAGACTGCATTTATAGCAACTTTTGCCAAGCAAGGACCTAAGTGGGGATTAGCATCCCAATTACATTTGGCTGAGTGAAACAATGGTGAATCCATGCGTGATTTCATCAATCGTCTCAAGTACCTAAACTCACGATGCAAACCCCACGAACAGTTTAGAGATGATCAGCTGTTGGATCATTTAATCAATGGGATGAATCACACGAAATTGTACAACAGTTTGATCACGAGAGGAATATCCACCTGGCATGACACTGTGGTAGTCGTCTTTGAATTAGAAGACAATCTAGAGATAAAAGAAACAACGAGTGCCCCTAGTGAAACCGCATCTACAAAGCCTTCTCAAGCTAGTCCCTCATCCATTGAGCAGATGGTTGCTTCCTACATACAAAAGCTAGTTCATACAAATACTTCCCAACCCCGTAAGGAACCTACTCGTTAGCTAGTCTTTTGTTCTACTTGCAATGGAGACCATCCTACAAGTGAGTGCCCCACACTTCGACCAAAGTACTTCAATCCAGGATATCAGGGTAATAGATATGGCTATGAGGGCCAAAATCATAGATTTTGCCCTGAGTGCCCCACACTTCGACCAAAGTACTTCAATCCAGGATATCAGGGTAATAGATATGGCTATGAGGGCCAAAATCATAGATTTTGCCCCACTTATCAATACGCCCCTAGACCTGTCGCAGCTCCTCTTGCCTTACCTACACCACTTGCTACAGTCCAACCTACAGCCATCGTCCTAGTTCAGGCTCCAAGGCCCTATACCCCAACTCGGTCTTATCGGCCTTACACACCTTACCCCCCACCTGTCCTACCTCCCCAGCCACGAATAGTACCAATCAAGTGGTAGCTAAGGAAGAGTCAGAGGAGAATTATAACCCACCCGAAAGTGATGAGGAATATGAGATTTATCCCGAATACTACGTCAATGACCCCGAGAGACCAAAACCAGTCTATCAGGTAACCGCTTTAGGAAGGGGGCAATCCATGAATAACGTGGGACAACGACCACCCCTTCAATGCTATAGCTGTGGAGGACCTCACAAATATAGTGAATGTCCTGACAAGAAACCCTTGTAGTGCTTTAATTGTGGTGAACCTAAGAAAGTGGCAGATTGCCCGTACAAGCCAACAACCAATGCTGCCCCTGCAGTTAACCCACATCTGCCCAAGGCTACATGCAGTGACTGTGGCATAACCCATTTGATTCCACAATGTCCACACAAACCACCCTAGGCCCCAGTAATAACACCATTAAATATGATGAGTAGGTTTATCCTGAGCAAAAAACCTAAACCAAACCCTAGTCTCAATGCTCTGATGAGATTACAAGCCAAGGCTGACCCCGTCGTAGCTGCAAAAAACGAAACAGATGTCAAGAGCACCACCTTGAACAAGAGACAAAATAGAAAAAAGAAGGCCAAAAAATCGAAAAAGAAAATTGTGGGTACCACCTCAGATCCCGTCACCATACAAGATGCAAGTGATGACTCGGATAACTCATCGACATTTGAATCAAATCATGATCAATTGGGGATGACAAATGAGACTACCAATGCAGATCAGCCTAAGAAAACAAAGCCCAACAAACCTGGTGTCTATCTGACACCGGAACAGGAGATTCATAAGCTTCAACAAGCTATTGAATTAGTCCAAGAGACTCAAGCTGCTCTAGAACCCATTCCTAAAACCATTCCCAATACTTGGAAATTACCCACTACGATTAATAAACCCCTCCAAACCAGAAAACCCCTGTAAGTGCCAAGTGTAATCTCTGAAAGATCAGAAAAAGAGCATGAAGCCCAATTCAAGAGATGGTATCAAGACATGCTCAAACACCCTAACCCCGAGGAGCATGAAACGATCACAAGACTAGAGGAGGCCGAGTCCCAACTTGGTCAACCTGATGCTATGTGCCTGTTTTGGCAAAACAGGAAGCAGCACAAAGAAGTGGAAGCGGCCGCGGGAAATCGGGCACCCATATTTACCCACATTTTATTTCCCGCACAATAAGCCTCATTTTGTAAAGAAAGCCGTGTAATTTAAAGCCACAAGCCTTGTAATTCTCTCAAATGATTAAAAAAGGGGCCATGGGCTTCCAATTTGTAACAAGTGAGCTTTAACTTTAAAAAATAGGTCCAACCAAGTGTGAAAGCCCAATTTTTAGAAGCCCTTGGATTAAAAGAGAGAGAATTATTAAGTGAAGATAATCTTGGTAATACACATGAACGTGTGAGCTCTCAAAGAGAAGAGAAGCAAGCTTGTGGTGCTTCCTACGCGCCCGTTGTATCATCTTTCTCCATTCTAATGTTAAGACAAGGTCTTCTACTCTCTATTCCCTCTCTTGCAATGTTCTTTTCAATGCTTTTGGTGAAGCTATGAAGATTTTGCTTGTGTGTGTATTCTAGGTATTGTGTGATTAAGAGTGACATTAATCTTTGTTTAATGTGGTGTTTAAGGCTTGCATTCTCACATTGGTGTAACCCACGCATGCTCTAGGCAATGATAGCTCCGATTCTTGGCTTGTGTGTGTGTATGCATAATGCCCACTTCATGAGAGAGAACCAAGCTTTCCATTAAAGCTTCCAATGAATGTAATGTGCCATTAGCTTAATCCTTGCACTCTTTGCATCCACATTGTCCTTTTGCATACATTGAGAGAGAGGTTAGATAGATTATGTCCTTGTTGGCTTAGATAGGTGTGTGTGATTAGGGTGTGCTTAGGTTGTATTCCGTTCATTTAGTGTAAGACTACCGTGAGCTTGACACACTCACGTACGCCTCCATGCCCTAGTCGGGTCCTCCCTCGCATTGACTTATTTTGTGTTAGTGTGACTAGCTATGCTATGGACGTCCGTCGCGGTGATCCGCTAACAATGGCGCCGCTGCCGGGGAAGTGCTCCTAGACTAGGTAGTCATTGCATTAGTGCTATTCCTAGATTCATAGGTGGGTTTACTCACCACTTGTTCATATTCATTTAGTTTAGGAGAGGTTGGAGTCGGGGATTCCAACGCTCTCGAGTGTGGCTAGGAGGTCGGGGACCGTCTAGGACGCTCACCTAGGGTTAGGAGGTGGATTGGGATTGAGTGAGTGTGGGACACTCATTGCAATCTTGGTTGCACGTCATTTGCATATCATTTTAGGATTTAGTTTATTTGTGAGCTCTTTGGAGCGTTTTTCATTGTTTTTTGCAATTGTTTTATGCTTTGCATATGGTTTTTGTTAGATTAGGTGTATATTATTGTTTTTTAGGAGTAGGGTAAGTAGTAGCCCCCATATCCCATGGATTTGCCATTAAATGTGTGAATTTGCCAAAAACAGAAGAAACAGCACAAACTTCCTTCATACATTTGAGTGGTCAAACGAAACCCAAATCCTACATTCAATAGCTCATTGGAGAGGTAAAATTAGGCTCTAAAACCTGCACAGGTCAGTTTCTGCAGAAAGTGCATTTTCAGGCTCTGTCCTGGGATACGCGTGTCCGGGGCATCTGCTCATTTCAGACTCATACTGCTGTCACAGCTAGCCTACAGCCTGTACATCACTTGTGCATGCCTTGTTTTTGCATTTGACTTCCATTTTGCATGTGTTTGAGCTTGAAAACCAAAAGTTGGAGTCAAAAACGCAGAAGAACGGAAAATTCACTAAATTTGACCTTTTACCAGCAAAAACTTGACCAAACTGGAAAATAGGGACATACTGGGACTCTACAGACCATTATCCACAACTTGTACACTTCAGATTTGCAAAAAGGCACAAGTGCCTGGGACACGCGTGTCCAAGGCATCTTGCTGAAATCAATGATTTTGCTGCTTGGCTAGTTGGCTTATGATTTGTACATGTTGCTCTTGCTTGTAGTCCAAGGATTGGATCAATAAATCTCAAAATTCAGCAAATTTTGTGCATTTCAGACACTTTGTCACAAAATTTTGCCTTTTCAGCTCAAATCAGGGCACATCTTAGATCAAAATAGCACACAAGGCTTCTACAGGGCATCACCTTTAAGCTGGGAAGGTCAAAACACCAAAAATCTTCAAGTGCCTGAGACACGCGTGTCCCAGGCATCAAGGGTATTTTTGCACCTTGACCATCTCAAGCTTATTCCTTGCACCTGTACTTAGCCCCCACAGATTTTTAAGTCATTTGGACTTATATTTCTCCTACCTACAGTTCAAATCTCTTGTCCAAACTGACGGAAACATTGTAATCATAGCCAAATAGGACTTCAAGTGTGCATTTTAGGCGCCGACGGGGGTGCCGTGGGACAGCCACGGCGTCGTGCCGGGCGCGTCCCGGGGCGCCGGCGGGGGTGCCCCGGGGGGGTCTCGGCGGGGCGATGAGACGGGGGTGCCGTGGGGCGGCCCCGGGGGCGTGCCGGGCTCGTCTCGGGGCGTCGGGAGGGGTGAACCGGGTTCACGCCCGCCGGCGCCCCGGGACACCCCCGTGCGCGGTCCCGTCGACCCCCGTGGGGCGGCCCCGGGCTCGTCCCGGGGCGCCGACGGGGGTGCCGTGGGGCGGCCCCGGCGGCGTGCCGGGCGCATCCCGGGGGCGTGTCGGGCTCGTCCCGGGGCGCCGACGGGGGTGCCGTGGGGCGGCCCCGACGGCGTGCCGGGCGCATCGCGGGGGCGTGTCGGGCTCATCCCGGGGCGCCGACGGGGGTGCCGTGGGGCGGCCCCGGCGGGCGTGCCGGGCGCATCCCGGGGCGCCGGCGGGGGTGCCGTGGGGCGGCCCCGGGGGCGTGCCGGACTCGCGCCGGGGCGCCGGTAGGGGTGAACCGGGGCGTCGACGGGCCGCGTTGGGGGGTGTCTTGACGGGCCGGGGGCCCCGGCGGGGGGGGGGGGGGGGGGGGGGATGGGGCAGGGTTTCGGGGGCGTGCCCGGGCGCCGGCGGGGATGCCATGGGGCGCCCCCGAGGGCATGCCAGGCGCGTCCCAAGGCGGCGGCGGGGGTGCCCCGGGCGGGTCTCGGGCGCGTGCCGGCGCGCCGACGAGGGTGTCGTGGGGTGGCCGCGGGGCGTCGGTGGGGGTCCCGTGAAGCGACCTCGTAGGTGTCCCGAGGGCCTTGAAATGAGCATGTCATGTGTGTTTCGGCAAAAAAGAAGAAAAAAAGAATGGTGCAACTCTTGCATTTCAAAAGGAAGGGTGCAGCACCAGGACTTCCCGGGAGGTCACCCATCCCAGTACTGTTCTGGCCCAAGCGCGCTTAACTGCGGAGTTCTGATGGGATCCGGTGTATTAGCGCTGGTATGACCGCACCACATTTAGGTGTCATGATCTTGCGTATACGTATCTTACATGGAAGTGAAGTCCGGCACAAAATGTGTGAGGGGCGCAATTGACGTGTGATTGCGGAGTTTGCCACTCAATGAAGGTGTGCGTACGTACGTGGAGGGGTGCAGTTCCACTTTCAAGCGTATGTGTGGGGGAGCATCATGCAGCGGGCGAGGAGGAGGACGTTGGGCGGGGGGGACAATTTTTCCGAACCCCACGACTAAACTGGGGTGCCGAACCCCACAACTAATTGGAAGAGGGTACGTGTCGGGGCACGTCCATGTCCGCGAGACTTAAGTAAGTGAACAAGGGAACAAATCCGAAGGCCACCCTTCAATGCGCATTCATGTTTACCCGAGGGAGGGGGGGGGGGGATGGTGGTACTTGCATTCTTTCTTACGAAGAGTTATGGCAAACCCCACGAACAAATGCAAGAGGAAACATGTCAAGGCACGATGAACCTCACGGCTGAATTCAAGAGGGGACACATCGGGACGTTCTGAAAACCCCACACAGCTAAGTTCACGAGGGGACAAATCCAAAGGCCCTCGTGGAATCCAACTTGTGTGTTGTGTTGGGGGCATGTGCACGCACGCGAGAGCCGCCCGAAAAAGGGGAGGAGAGGGGGGGGGGGACTTGTGTTATTTCCGACGAGGGGTATGTCAAACCCCACGCCTACCTGAAACCCTGGGACCTAGTTGTTGCAAGGGAAAACGTGTCGTGGCATGCCGAACCCCGCGACTAAAAGCAAGGAGGGGACAAAACCAAAGGCGTGTGCGTGTGTGAGGAGAGTGTCCCCGCCCACGCAGCGCCACGCCGAACCCCACGATCGAATGCAGAGAGGGGACAAATCGGTGCGGCGGCGGGCTGAATCTCAGTGGATCGTAGCAGCAAGGCTACTCTGCCACTTACAATACCCGGCCACATATTTAAGTCGTCTGCAAAGGATTCATCTCCCCGATCGTCTAGAATTGCCATTCAGAGCCCCCGGGGCGGCTGCTTCCGCCGCCTCGGGGGAGACTCTCGACACATGCTCTCGGGGACGCACGAGCGCCCCTACTATAAGTCGGGTAACAACCGGGGAGGTAGAGAGCGCCGCGTCTAGCATGGATTCTGACTTAGAGGCGTTCAGTCATAATCCTACACATGGTAGCTTCGCGCCACTGGCTTTTCAACCAAGCGCAATGACCAATTATGTGAATCAACGGTTCCTCTCGTACTAAGTTGAATTACTATTGCGGCACAGCTCATCAGTAGGGTAAAACTAACCTGTCTGGTAGTCCAATGTGATAGTCCCGTCCAGAAGCTTCTCCCGTATGAAATGATACTAGATCTCTATATGCTTGATCCTCGCATGAAATATGGGGTTCCGAGCAATAGCCAAATAGCTCTGGTTATCACATAACATAGAGGAACATTTCCGCTGAGGAAACCCAAGCTCACCAAGCAACCGACGAAGCTAGACAACCTCACAGGTGCCGGCACGAGTTGCTCTGTATTCAGTCTCTGTGGATGACAAAGCAATAGTAGGCTACTTCTTACTGCTCCAAGAAATAGCTTTCGAGCCAAGTGTAAAGCAATATCCTGTCGTAGATCTCCTGTTATCTAAATCCCCTACCCAATCTGAATCCATCCAGCCTTTTAAGATCACCTCCTCATTCTCTGTCTTATTGGCTGCATACAAAATGTCATAGTCTGGGTGCGCCTTGAGGTATCGGAAGATGCGAAGACTTGCCTACCAATGAGTTTTCTTGGGTCGACTCATAAACCCTGCTGAGAGCCCCACCGGGAAGCAAAGGTCTAATCGGGTGTCTAGCAACCAGATGAGCGATCCTACCAGCTTTCGATACTTTGAAGTATCAGCCAGCTCGGCATCATCATGTGTTGACAGCTGCTGATTAGGACCCATAGGAGTAGAGATGGGCTTGCAATCCTGCATATCAAAGGCCTTAAGAAGTTCATGGACACACCGTTTCTGGGATATGAATATCCCCTTCTCATCC
Source organism: Cibotium barometz (assembly GCF_041138505.1). NCBI lineage: Eukaryota > Viridiplantae > Streptophyta > Polypodiopsida > Cyatheales > Cibotiaceae > Cibotium > Cibotium barometz. The sequence goes on from NC_141106.1 coordinate 32,005,270, forward strand.
TACCAAATTTCCAACCCAAGGAAAAAATGCAACAGTCCCATGTCTGTCATCTCAAACTCCGTCTTCAAAGTTGATTTCACCTTCCGGATATGCTTCGGAGTACCACCTGTAATGATAAGGTCATCCACAGAGAGAACAATGATGGTGGAAAGGCCATTTTCTTGGTGAATATATAGATTCGAGTATGTAGTAGAACGGTGAAAACTTGTACTTCTGAAGAATGCATCAATCTTCTCATTCTAGGCTCTGGGAGCCTGTTTAAGCCCGTTCATTCTGTAGACCATCCCCTTGGACCGGCGTTGCTGGAAGCCTGAAGGCTGCTCAACAAAAATCTCCATTAACAAATGTGAACTTCACATCCATCTGGTACACGGGCCACCATTTCTTGCTAGCAACAGCAAGAGTAGTCTTGATAGTATGCCTTGACGTTGAGCATAACCCTTGGCTACCAATCCAGCCTTATGCTTGTCAAGAGTGCCATCACTCTGATACTTGGTTTTGAAGACCCACTTGACTCCAATAATCTTTCGTTTCGTTGGACATGGTACTAACTCGCATGTGCCATTCCTTTCGATGGCATCGATCTCCTGCTCCATTGCAGTTTTCCAAACATCCTGTCTTGGAGCCTCACCAACATCGGTAGGCTCCCGGTCATGAATAGCACGAGTCATCAACCCATAGTTGATATGAAGAACCTCACCCACATGACTCTGCTCTTGAATGCGAATCCTGATGAGATCGCCGTGGGCCTCCTGTATCTTCCCACTTTGGAGGAATGCCCCTCAATGCTTGAGTTGTGCACTGTCAGATGAGCCAATTAGGAGGCAGGTTGTAGGACTCCCCCTGTGGCTCATCCACATCCTTTGGAATCTCCTCATCCGTGGGATCCTCTAGATCTGGCATATCTCTTGGAATGGTTGTTGGAGTAGGAGTGGCTACGGGAACTTCCCGATGAGCATGGGAAGATGTTGGCTACCAAATGTCACTTGTATCTCCTAGCATAAGTGGACGCTCATCATTCTGAGGCTGACCCTACTGAGGAAGAATCCCCTTAGGTGCACTCTTCTCATCAAACACTACATTCGACTGACCACAACCTTCTGTGTTGTAGGATGATACAACTTGTATCCTGTGGAAAGGGATTTGTATCCTACAAGGAACCACAATGAGCATAAAATACTCACTGCCACCAAGAGAAGTGTTCTGCATAGGCCCATGTGTACCAGCTCCAACGGCTGGTGGCCCTCCTAGACTCCTTTTTTGGGAAAGGCTTCCGATGCTACTTCCCTTGCAAACAAGAGCTACATGTGCTCTTCTGCACCTCAATATCCGGCAGCCCTTGCACCAACTGGCTTTTGAAAGCCTGCCTCAGATAATCATAGTTGAGATGCCCAAACCTGGCATGCCACAAGTCACTGATGGAGGAAGTGGGAAGGTAATGAGCTAGAGCCTGGGAATCCTATAACTTGTACACTCCATGCTCCTCGTATCCTTCGCTGACCAATTGCTTTGAAATCTTATTCTGAATCCACACATGATCTTTGCAAAACTCAACGAGAAGGCTAGGCTTGCAAAGCTTCTTCATCGAGAGTAGGTGATAGCCGAGATCTGGAACATACAACACCTTGGAAGTATACATACCCCCCTAGCCGTTCGGAATGATGTTGAGATGGCCAATCCAATGGTGAACGTGACGAACCCGAAAGTGTTCGATTTGGAGGCCTACAGCTCAAGATACGAGCCCAGGAAGGACGGAGAGCAGAAGGAGGATTGTTCCAAGCAAAAAGCGGAAGCAGTTTGAAGAGGGATGCTGGGCATCTCATAGAATTCAAAAGAAGGTGCAGGGCATCTTCTTCTTAAGTCATTGCAAGGGTTAAAGTGCTGGGCACTCCTTGCATTAGAGAGTGAAAGCAACTAGCTGGGCTGGTTGTCTTTCCGACTTTGTGCTTGTAAAAGAATACCCTATTTTCTTAATAGAAAATCTCTCAAAGGGGGGGACCGGCCGATCTTCGGTCCCCAATACTGTGTCGATTTTCTCTCTCTCTGTCTTCTCTCTTCTCCAATCTATATTATCAATATGGCTATATGGTCTAAGTACAACTTCTCTTTAGGATATATTTCTTTTATGTGCTAAATTAGGCCCTACCGCCCCACCGATTCTGTGACAGATGGACTCTCTCTCTCTCTCTCTCTCTCAAAGTTGCATGTTGCTTCTTTCTATCTCTAAATTTCCATGCATGCAACATTAACTCTTTTATAATGGTACCAATTCTCAATGTGATGATTTGTAAGAACATCTGAAATTTGCATGTCTTTTTTTGTAAATGATCAAATTTTTTTTAAATATGACGTGACATAGGGAAAATGCTGACACATAGAAGGAGCATGAGATTTGGGCAAGGACCGCCTTATGACTAAGTGACACAAGTCCATCCAGGAGGGATGTTGAGAAAAGGCGTTGCGATCGGGGAATCAATGTACACCGTCGGATTTGGATGTGAACTAGGTGTAAACTCGATGTAAACTATATGTGAACTCGATGTAAACTCTTAATGTACATTGTAAACTAGGAAACCTGTGTGAACTATGTGTCAACTAGGAACCCGACTTACGATTTATGATTAATATTTGCACCCCACCTTAAATGATGCACGTGCTAACATAGTGGTGGGCATTGGAGTGTTTAGGTGCAGGTTGTGAATTTGAGTTAGCGAAGGAGCTTGCCATTAGGTGCCTGATTTTTTTCTCCAAGCCTAGAAAATCGGACAGCCTAGATCATTCAATGAGCTTAGATCACTTGGTGTGGGAATGACTAAGCTTTGTTAACAAAAAAATCCTAGGCAGTTTAACTTTGTCAGCTAGGACTTGCATTTTGCGCTCAGCTTCGTCACAACGAAGACACTTCCTTGCTGCGAACAACATCCCAGGTCATGGACTCACGAACATGCACAGGTACCGTCAGACGTGCAGCCCTGTTTCACAGAATCAGCCATACTGGTTTCACACCCACTGTGCAATTTCTGCAAATGAAGAGTATGTGCTAGCCATTGATGTGGGCACCGGCGGCACTACGGCTGCCCTCGTCTCCTTATTAGGCACTGTTGTGGCGTCATCTTTTGCGCCGCACCCCACCCTACCCCCACATCATCTGTTGAGTAAGTTGTGCTTCCCACTTTCTTATGTGTGTGCATTTGTGTGTGGGCGAGGTTCTTAATCATGGTGTCCCATTAGCTAGGAAGATGCACACGCAAGCTTGTTCAATTGTCATACCCAATTGTGATGCAGCTTTGTCACCCATGTGCGTATGCGTGGGCTCATTATGAGAGTTAGTCTAGCATTAGCTTCTTCATGTTTGGACCCCTGTCTCCATTATCTTTGTTGATTACTGAGTTTTCATCCATCATTATAATTAACAGAACCAACTATCAATGGTTTTGAGTAGAAAATTATTGGATATCACATTCAAATGTTCAAATTGAGAGAGAGAGAGAGAGAGAGAGAGAGAGAGAGAGAGAGAGTGCCCGGTTTGGCAGTGGAGGAGCAGCCTCCGGAGAGACCACAGGGGGAGGAGATTCTCCATGCTGACACAGTGGTCAGAGTTGCCCCTGGAGATTCAGCAGAGGTCCCTTCATCAGTGCTTCCTTCAGTGGTTCCTGCTTCTTTTGCTACAGGACCGGTAGAGGTTGGAGAAACACCTATGATGATACCCTCTGGGTTTGTCAGAGCTGTTTCTCCTCCCTCTCACTTCTCTTCAGAGTCCGACGTACCTTTGTCTCAGTGGTTACCTAGTCACTTTTTCTCTCTGGGCCCTTGGAGGAGCCCGAATGGCAGATTGAGAGATGGCCCCCTTCAGATTCAGATGATGTTCTTGCAGTTTTCTTCTAGGGGGGGGGGCTATTCTACAGGGCTCGGCTTCTTCTCCTATGTTTAGAGTTATGTTCGAGACGAGGCACGACAGAGAGTGGGACATGGTGACAGTTTACGACAGTTTCCATGAGCAGGTATCTTTCTTGGCAGAAAATCATATTGGCAGTTGGGCTGCTGGCCTGCTCTCCCATCAGTTCGACAGTGCCATTGGTCAGTTGTTTTGGTCAGTGTCAGGTTCCTTCTGGTGCATTCCTTTGGTGTTTGTGTTGGAAGATTCGACTATTCTTCCATCTTCCTTTCAGAGATGGGATGCCAGAGCCACTTCCACCTTCCTTGGTATCAAATCCAGATCTATGACCGAGTGGTTCAGAGACATTTTGGAGGGACAGCATCATGGTTTTAGAGTTCCCTGGGAGATTTGATTGGTGGTGCAGGCAGGTGTTCTGTGGAGTTTTGAGCATTGAGAGGTTGTGGGCGCTCCTGGGGCTACATCGCCGGGAGATACCTGGCAGATTTTTGTAGTCAGCAGGGTTCACAGTCAGTTCTCCTGGTTCCCTTTTCCCAGTTCACTTTTTGTATTACCTTCTGGGTACTTTTCCCTCACAGCTTCATGTATATCTTTGAGGGTTTTTAACCTAGGCAAAAGCATCACGCATTAGACAAAAGCGTAATGCATTAGGCAAGAGCGTCACGCATAAGGCAAAAGCGTCGCGCATTAGACAAAGGCGTCACGCATTAGACAAAAGCGTTAAGTCATAAGCCATAAGCGTCAACCATAAGCGTTAAGCCATAAGCGTTAAGCCATTAGACTAGAGCATTAAGCCGTAAGCGTCAGCCATTAGACTAGAGCGTCACGCATTATACAAAAGCGTTACCATCATGATAGACGATGGAGCCACGCACAACTTTCTTTAGTTAAGAAGTTGCATCTACTTGAGACCTTGTCAGAACATAGGTATACAGTTTCACTTGCCAATGGTCATGACAGCAATGTATGGGACATAGTGGTCTTGGGGGTGCCTTTGGCTATGCAGGGCTATGAGGCCAAATTAGATTTCCAGGTTATGCATCTAGCTAGAGCATATACTTATCTAGGTAGGGAGTGGTTGTATAATCTAGGCCCTACCCTAGATCGCAATTACCAGCATAATTGGCTAGAGTTTATGCATGAGGGCAAGAGCGCCGGCGGGGGTGCCGTGGGGCGGCCCCGGCGGCGTGCCGGGCGCGTCCCGGGGCGCGGCGGGGGTGAACCGGGGGGTCGACGGGGCGGCCCGGGGGCGCGCCGGGGCGCCGGCGGGGGTGCCCCGGGGGGGTCTCGGGGCGCCGACGGGGGTGCCGTGGGGCGGCCCCGGCGGCATGCCGGGCGCGTCCCGGGGCGCCGGCGGGGGTGAACCGGGGGGTCGACGGGGCGGCCCGAGGGCGTGCCCGGGCGCCGGCGGGGGTGCCGTGGGGCGGCCCCGGCGGCGTGCCGGGCGCGTCCCGGGGCGCCGGGGCGGGGGTGAACCGGGGGGTCGACGGGGGGCGGCCCCGGCGGCGTGCCGGGGCGCCGTGGGGCGGCCCCGGCGGCGTGCCGGGCGCGTCCCGGGGCGCCGGTGGGGGTGAACCGGGGGGTCGACGGGGCGGCCCAAGGGCGCGCCGGGGCGCCGGCGGGGGTGCCCCGGGGGGGTCTCAGGGCGCCGACGGGGGTGCCGTGGGGCGGCCCCGGCGGCGTGCCGGGCGCGTCCCGGGGCGCCGGCGGGGGTGAACCGGGGGGTCGACGGGGCGGCCCGGGGGCGGCCCGGGGGCGTGCCCGGGCGCCGGCGGAGGTGCCGTGGGGCGGCCCCGACGGCGTGCCGGGCGCGTCCCGGGGCGTCGGCGGGGGTGAACCGGGGGGTCGACGGGGCGGCCCGGGGCGCCGGCTGCGGGGGTGAATCGGGGGGTCGACGGGGCGGCGCTGGGCGTCGGCGGGGGGGTCTCGGGGCGCCGACAGGGGTGCCGTGGGGCGGCCCCGACGGTGTGCCGGGCGCGTCCCGGGGCGTTGGCGGGGGTGAACCGGGCGGGTCTCGGGGCGCCGGCGGGGGTGCCGTGGGGCGGCCCCGGAGCGTCCCGGGGGCGTGCCCGGGCGCCGGCGGAGGTGCCGTGGGGCGGCCCCGACGGCGTGCCGGGCGCGTCCCGGGGCGCCGGCGGGGGGGAACCGGGGGGTCGACGGGGCGGCCCGGGGCGTCGGCGGGGGTGAATCAGGGGGTCGACGGGGCGGCCCGGGGCGTCGGCGGGGGCGTCTCGGGGCACCGACAGGGGTGCCGTGGGGCGGCCCCGACGGCGTGCCGGGCGCGTCCCGGGGTGCTGGCGGGGGTGAACCGGGCGGGTCTCGGGGCGCCGGCGGGGCTGCCGTGGGGCGGCCCCGGAGCGTCCTGGGGGCGTGCCCGGGCGCCGGCGGAGGTGCCGTGGGGCGGCCCCGACGGCGTGCCGGGCGCGTCCCGGGGCGCCGGCGGGGGTGAACCGGGGGGTCGACAAGGCGGCCCGGGCCGCCGGCGGGGGTGAATCGGGGGGTCGACGGGGCGGCCCGGGGCGTCGGCGGGGGGGTCTCGGGGCGCCGACAGGGGTGCCGTGGGGTGGCCCCGACGGCGTGCCGGGCGCGTCCCGAGGCGCTGGCGGGGGTGAACCGGGCGGGTCTCGGGGCGCCGGCGGGGGTGCCGTGGGGCGGCCCCGGAGCGTCCCGGGGCGCCGGCATGTGTGAACCGGAGGCGTCCTGGGGCGCCGGTGGGGGTGCCGTGAAGCGACCTCGGGGGTGTCCCGGGGCGCTGTTCCTCGATGCCGTGGGGCGGCCGCGGGCGCATCTCGGGTGTCCAACGGAGCGTCCCCGAAGGTGTCAACGCGGGTGCCGTGGGGCGTGCTCGAGTTCCGACGGGGGTTCCACAGTGCCTTGAAATGAGCGTGTCACGTGGATTTCGGCAAAAAAATAAATGGTGCAACGAGAGAGAGCATTACAAGGGACGTCACCCCATCCGAGCACCGTTCTAACACTTGCATTACAAAAGGAAGGGTGCAGCACCAGGACTTCCCGGGAGGTCACCCATCCCAGTACTGTTCTGGCCCAAGCGCGCTTAACTGCGGAGTTCTGATGGGATCCGGTGTATTAGCGCTGGTATGACCGCACCACGTTTAGGTGTCATGATCTTGCATATACATATCTTACACGGAAGTGAAGTCCGACACAAAATGCGTGAGGGGGGGGAGTTGATGTGATTGCGGAGTTTGCCACTCATTGAAGGTGTGGGTACGTGTGGAGGGGTGCATTTCCACTTTCAAGCGTATGTGTGGGGGAGCATCATGCGGCGGGCGAGGAGGAGGTTTGGGGGGGGGGGGGGACAAATTCTCCGAACCCCACAACTAAAGTAAGTGCCAAACCCCACAACTAACTGAAAGAGGGTACGTGTCGGGGCACGTCCATGTCTGCGAGACTTAAGTAAGTGAACAAGGGAACAAATCCGAAGGCCACCCTTCAATGCGCATCATGTTTACCCGAGGGAGAGAGAGGGGGAGGGAGAGGTATGGCGAAGCCCACGAATAAATGCAAGAGGAAACATGTCAGGGCACGGTGAACCCCACGGCTGAATTCAAGAGGGGACGCGTTGGCACGTTCCGAAAACCCCACAGCTAAGTTCACGAGGGGACAAATCCAAAGGCCCCCGTGGAATCCAACTTGTGTGTTGTGTTGGGGGCATGTAAACGCGCGCGAGAGCGGCCCGAAAAAGGGAGAGAGGGGGGGCGGGGGGTCAGGGACGGGGCATGCCGAACCCCACGACTAGAAGCGAGGAGCGGACAAATCCAAAGGCGTGTGCGTGTGCGAGGGAGTGTCCCCACGCACGCGCGCCGCCCCCCGGAGGGGGGGGGGGGGGGGGGGTTTGCATTTTTTCTCCACAAAGCGCCACGCCGAACCCCACGATCGAATGCAGAGAGGGGACAAATCGGTGCGGCGGCGGGCTGAATCTCAGTGGATCGTAGCAGCAAGGCTACTCTGCCACTTACTGTTGGGGTAAAGGCGTTATGCCCACCCTTATAGTGTGTACAAGCCCATAAGTTATAGTACATAGTACACTTAGTACTTTTAATGTACTAAGTGCACTATGTGTACTAGTGCAATATACATGTGTGATAGGGGAGTCACACACTCATGCCTTATGAGTTGACTTATCCCCACAACTCTCTCTCTCTCTCTCCCTTGTGCTTCTCTGTGTATGTCTCCCATGAATGAACTCTAAACCCTATTTCTGGTTTTCTCCCCATCAACTGGTATCAGAGCCCTTAGTGATCCCTCCCTTCCTCTTCTCCTTGATGGTAGCAAGGAGTCAGGCGCAGCAAGAAGCGACCAGCAGGCAGCTGTAGTAGATAGGTGGGCGTAAGGAGAAGGTGGCGGAAGCCACTTCTGTGCTGAATCACAGCAGCCAGGCGCCTACAGCAGTCTAGCGTGGCGTCAAGCGTGGAGGCGAGCGAGTGACGAAAGGCGTGTTAACCACTGAAGCGAGCGTAGATGCGCTAGGCGAAGCTAGGCGAAAGCAACAGTAGGCGTCAAAGGCAGGCGTTGGCGCTCAGTAGCGAGTGAACCAAGCGAAGCGGGTGGCCCTTCAGCGTGAGCAGCGAGCGAAGTCACCGGCGCCACACGAAACAAAGGCAGCGTGTAGCGTGGCTGAGGCAACGAGCGAAGGCGCCAGCGCTAAGCGTCGACCTCAAGCAAACAAGGCGCCGGCTGTGCGAACTAGGCGGAGGTCGAGTGTGGCAATCGAAACTCAAGCGAAGGCCTAGCGCTGGGCATCGGCTGGCGCTAGGCGAGACATAAGCGAAGGGAGCCCAAGCGCGTAGCAAGTGGAGGGGGCGAAGGCGTATTAACTGGCCTGCTCGACTGCTCGCCCGCTGGTTGGCGATGGAGTGATGACGAGGACAGCGATGTGAGCTTCGAACGTGGGGTTGGGCTTTTTCAATCGCGGGGAGTACTACAAACGCCATAACGTGCTGGAGAACCTCTGGCACAGCTCACAAGAGCCCAAGCGCAGTGTCTTGAAGGATGCAGTGCTCCGTTGGCCTGTACCACCTCCTCAATCAGAGCACTCTTTTTGCAGCAACATCAGCATCAACCCCTCTTTTCTTGCAACAGCCTGCAAATTGAGAAAAATAAGAAATTACAAGGTATTTGCCTCATTTTTTTTTTGGGATTTACAATTGAGCAAGTACAATCAACAATTGAGCAGGTACAGGTGCCCAATTGCTCAATTTTTTGAGCAAAATTGGCAAAATTGGGTGACATTGGTCACAATCAGGATAAATTTGCAGGAAATTGGTCAAATCAGGATCAATTTGCAGGAAATTGGATGTCGAAATTTGGGGCTTTTGATTTAATTGTGCAATTAAGCACTCATACATGCTGTATGATGTGAAAAATCGCACATTTGGGCAAAATTGCAGCAAATTGCAGTGCAAATCAAGGGGCTTTTGTGCCAATTTGGTTGATTTGCATGCAGGCAATCGCATTTGATGCTGTGGATAATGTGCTGATGCCTTACAAGCACTCAATGTGCCTGTAAATCAAGGGGCTTTCATGTATTTGATGTATATGTGGCCAGGGGGAAGCATCGTGAACACTCTGGATGCCTTCATGTGCGTCAATGTACCATGTATGATCAGCAATTGATCTCAAATCAAGGGGCTTTTCAAGTTTGTATGCTTGTTGAGCTTGGCAAAGCAGCAGGCAAGACATTTATGCCTTGAATCCTCAAAAATCAGCTTGCAGTCAAGGGGCTTTTGCCCAATTTCTGTTCGGGACTGTTTTATGCAGTGTACAGGACTGTAAAAGTCTGATTTTCACTCATTTGGACAGCCAGGAGAGCATTTATTGCTATTGTACCTGCTGGTACATATTTGGCACAGCTTTGTGCATGTTTTGGCATGGCTGTACACTGTTTTGAGTGATCAAAAGGTTCAAATTCAGCTGCTGAAATTGCCGGTACAGGTTTGGTACATCATTGGTGAGCACTTGGTACTGCTGTACAGTACTTTGGAAGGGCAAAAGAGCACATTTAAGGTGCTGTCCAAAATCTGCAGCAACCAGATTTTGGTGTTTTCATCACATAAAGTGGGAGAAAAGTTGCATTCTTGCTTCCGCAGTGGGAGATAAAACTTGGGAGAACATTTGTGAGCACTTTGTGTGCTCTGGGTGCAGTGTTTGCACATCTTGGGTGCAGTGTTTGCACACTTGCAGGGAGTCAGGCATTGACAGGTTGCATTTTGCTATGGCAACCACAGGTGAGAGCTCTTCATTGCTTCATATCAAGAAGCTTGAAGGCTCGCATAATTATGATATTTGGCAAACCCAGTGCTACAATGTGTTGCTCCAGAAAAAGCAGCACAAGCCTATCAAAGAAAGGGGTGTAATGCCCGCTTCTCTTACTGCTGAAGAGTGGGAAGATATGGATGAGCTGGCAAGATCTACTATCATGTTGTCTGTGTCAGACTCATTACTTTTCAGCATTCGTGAAGAGAAGACAGCTTGGGGAATGTGGCAGAGATTGCAGGACTTGTATGCCCAACAAAGTGCCTCAAGCAAAGTGTATTGGTTGAAGAAACTCATAGGTCTTCAGATGAAGGAAGGGGCGTCTATGACAGCCCATCTAAATGAGTTTAATGGTATTGTCAGCCAGGTCATCAATCAAAAGTTGGCAATGGACGATGAGTTCAAAGCCACTTTTTTGTTATGCACTTTGCCAGAAAGTTGGGACACATTCAGGACAGCCACTAGCAATTCGAATGCTATGCTGTCATATGCAGATGTTGAGGGTGCTCTTCTTCAAGAAGAGATGAACAGGAAAAACAACTCTGTTGGCAAGTCCAATGCAATGAATGCACGTGGGAGATCCCAGCAAAGGGGGAAAAGCCAAGAAAGGGGAAGGAGCAAGTCTCGCTCCAAAAAGGATTTGGAATGCCATTATTGTGGCAAGAAGGGACACATTAAAAAGCAATGCTACAAATGGAAAAATGATCAAAAGGAAAAGGGAAAAGGCAAAGACAAAGAGAAAGATGAAGCCAAAGATGTAAAGCCAAAGGGCAAAAGTGGAGTCAAGATCGAAGAAATCAATGTGTCACATGCAGGTGGCAGTGAGGATGAGGTCCTATTTACTTCTTCACTTGATGCCCATTCACTTCTTACAGGTGGTCATGGTATGCACTCATGGATCATTGATTCAGGTGCCTCCTTTCATGTCACAGGTTGTAGAGACTTGTTTGTCAGGTATACTGCTGGCAATGAAGGAGTGGTTTATTTGGGTGATAACCATGCATGCAAGATTCTTGGCAGAGGTGATGTGAGGCTTGTATTTTCAGATGGCTCACAGCTTATGCTCCATGATGTCAGGCATGTGCCTGAGATCAAGAAGAATCTGCTTTCTACTGGACAGCTTGATGATGCTGATTATGTTACCACATTTGGTAGTGGAAAGTGGAAAATTAGTAAGGGCTCACTGGTTGTTGCCAGAGGCTCTAAGGTGGACACTCTTTACTTTATGCATGCAGGTGTTTGTCACCATGCTAATGTAAATGCAACCGAGCTGCCGGAAATTTCTATGTGGCATAGCCGGTTGGGACACATGAGTGTCAAGGGAATGGAGCAATTGTCTCGTTTGGGTTACTTGCCTTCTCTAAAGTTTTCAAGTTTTCAATTTTGTGAGCATTGTATATATGGTAGGCAACTACAGTGCCCCCACAAGAAAGCTCTTGGACAGAAAGATGCTCAGTTAGAGCTTGTGCATACAGATGTATGTGAGATGCCTCAGCTTTCTTTGGGAGGGGCAAAATATTTTGTGTCTTTTATTGATGATGCCACACGCAAGGTGTGGGTCTATCCTCTTCGTTTGAAGAGTGATACATTCTCAGTGTTTGAGAAGTTTGTTGCTCTTGTTGAGAATCAAACTGGCAAAACACTGAAAGCTTTGCGTTCCGACAATGGTGGAGAGTACATGTCCAAACAGTTTCAGGACTTTTGTGATGCTAAAGGCATCAAGAGGGAGCTCTCTACTCCTTATGATCCTCCACAAAACGGGACAGCAGAGAGGATGAACAGGACCATTCAGGAGAAGGTCCGTTCTATGTTGTCACATGCTGCATTACCTCATGGTTTTTGGGCTGAAGCTGTTATGACAGCCGTTCACCTTATAAACAGGTCACCTAACACGAGGCTTGGTGGGAAAGTGCCAGAAGAAGTATGGACAGGGAAGCCTCCGTCATACAAGCACTTGAGAGTGTTTGGTTGCGTTGCGTACGTGCACATACGCAGGGAAATGCGCACCAAACTTGATCCTAAGTCTCATAAATGCATATTCCTAGGATATGGTGACAGAGGTGAAATGGGGTATAGACTTTGGGATCCCATGAATAGAAAGATCATACGCAGCAATGATGTCATTTTTGATGAAACATGCATGTATAAGGAGCCTGCAAGGCAACATGAGCCTGGCAGAGTCATCTTTGATGATGATGGACATCATGGACAACAACAAAGGGCTGTAAATCAGCCATTACAGCAGGAAAACCAGCCCTTAAATGGTGCTGAAAATGGTCCAAATGGACAGCCAGAGATGGCAGAAGATATCCCTATGGATATACCACAGTTAGAGGAGATACCGGGCATGATTTTTCAGCCTTATGGCATGGAACAGGAGCCACCAATGGGTGATATGCAGGCTGGACAGCAACCTGCAAATGATGGTCATTGGGTACGGAGGTCCACTAGACCCTCCAGAGCCCCTGACAGGTTTGTTCCAGGGGTTGACTACTTGATGCTCACTGACTGTGGGGAGCCCTCATGTTATAAAGAGGCTTTAGAGGGCAGACAAGGCTCTATGGGAGCGTGCCATGAAGTCAGAGATGGATTCCCTGCATAAAAATGAAACATGGAAGTTGGTGCATTTGCCTGCAGGCAAGAAGGTTTTGCCATGCAAGTGGGTTTACAGGCTCAAAGTTGCACCAGATGCAAAGCCAAGATACAAAGCCAGGTTAGTGGCTAAGGGCTTTAAGCAGGAATATGGTGTGGACTTTGAGGAGATCTTCTCTCCAGTGGTCAAAATGACCACACTTAGAGCTGTATTAGCTTTGGTTGCACATGATGATCTGGACTTGATTCAGATGGATGTGAAGACTGCTTTTCTTCACGGTGATCTCCATGAGGAGATATATATGCAGCAGCCAGAGGGTTATGCAGTGAGTGGAAAGGAAAAGCTTGTATGCAAGCTGAAAAAGAGTCTTTATGGGCTCAAACAGGCACCAAGAGAATGGTATCATAAATTTGATACATTCATGAAATCACAGAAATTCAGGAGAAGTGACATAGATCACTGCTTGTACACCAAGAAAGCTTTGGATGGCAGTCTCTTGATTCTCATTTTGTATGTTGATGATATGTTGATTGCCGGGAAATCTCGTAAAGAGATGGATGCCTTGAAGCAGAGGCTGCATCAAACCTTTGATATGAAGGATTTGGGTGATGCAAATCACATCTTGGGTATGCGGATACTTCGGGACAGAAATCAGCATGTGTTGTATTTGTCTCAGAAGGAATACATTGGCAAAGTCTTGCAGAGGTTCAATATGGACGGGGGGAAGAAAGCTAGTACTCCTTTGCCTCCATATGTGAAACTCAGTGCTATGGACAGCCCACAGTCAGATACAGACAGGGCTGATATGGCCAAGATTCCGTATGCTTCAGCTTGTGGCAGTCTCATGTATGCCATGGTTGCTACTAGGCCGGACATTGCATTTGCAGTGGGAGTGGTTTCTAGATACATGGCCAACCCTGGCAAGAAGCATTGGGAAGCAGTGAAAGGTGTCATGAGATACCTGAAGGGCACACAGGATTTGTGCATTTGCTTTGGCAAACAGGATGCATTAGTGCATGGTTACACGGATTCGGATTATGCCGGTCATCCAGATAACCGGAAGTCTACTACCGGTTATGTATTTACATTCACAGGAGGTGCTGTGTCATGGATATCCAGGATGCAGAAGTGCACTGCCTTATCTACTACAGAGGCCGAGTATATTGCAGCCACAGAGGCTTGCAAGGAGGCATTATGGCTATCTCGGTTAGTGGTTGATTTGGGATATACAGGGGATATTCCATTGTTGCATTGTGACAGTCAGAGTGCCATCCAGTTGGCAAAGAACCCTGTTTTTCATGCAAAGACGAAGCATGTGGATGTGAAGTATCACTTCATCAGAGAGGTGATAGAGAACAAGCAAATTCAGCTTGTTAAGATTCATACGGATGACAACCCGGCTGATCTGTTGACGAAGAGTTTGCCTCCGGAGCGGTTTGCTCATTGCAGACACTTGATGGGCATTGGATGAGGCCATTTTCAGCCTTGATATGGCCTTGTATATTATCATGTACATGCTGATTTTTTCTTTTCCTTTACTTAAGGGCACTTTGCCTTTAAGTGGGAGGTTGTTGGGGTAAAGGCGTTATGCCCACCCTTATAGTGTGTACAAGCCCATAAGTTATAGTACATAGTACACTTAGTACTTTTAATGTACTAAGTGCACTATGTGTACTAGTGCAATATACATGTGTGATAGGGGAGTCACACACTCATGCCTTATGAGTTGACTTATCCCCACAACTCTCTCTCTCTCTCTCCCTTGTGCTTCTCTGTGTATGTCTCCCATGAATGAACTCTAAACCCTATTTCTGGTTTTCTCCCCATCACTTACAATACCCGGCCACATATTTAAGTCGTCTGCAAAGGATTCATCTCCCCGATCGTCTGGAATTGCCATTCAGAGCCCCCGGGGCGGCCGCTTCCGCCGCCTCGGGGGAGACTCTCGACACATGCTCTCGGGGACGCACGAGCGCCCCTACTATAAGTCGGGTAACAACCGGGGAGGTAGAGAGCGCCGCTTCTAGCATGGATTCTGACTTAGAGGCGAAATGCAAGACTACGAAGCTAGTCTTGATTTTCAGGTCATGCACTTGGCCAGAGCTGACATTTACCTAGGCAGGGAGTGGTTGTACAACCTCGGCCCGTCCCTGAGTCGTAGGTACCAGGACAATAGCCTAGAGTTTACCCACGAGGGTAAGAGAGTGAGGCTTCAGGGAGAGAGTCATGTTCCGACGGTGCCGCTTATTTCTTCGGTGGAGTTACGTCGAGCAGCAGCAGCAGACCAGATTGAGCAGGTATACGTTGTTACACCTATACACTCTTTTCTTTTCGCAGATGAAAGTGTTAATAATTCAAATTGTTTGAATAATGTTTTCGTAGTTGAAACTGTTAATGACAGTGTTTTTGAAAATATTGAACAAAAACAACGCCTTGGTAAAAACCCCTGTTTTGATAAACCTGTTTTGCCTGTGTGTGAAAACAAAAAAACCAAGGCAGAGACCGAAAAAACTCGTAGATACGCCACTATCTTGTATTCATTATTGAACGAGTTCAGGGATGTATTCCCTGAGGATCTACCAGATGGTTTGCCGCCATCTAGGGAGGTAGATCATTCGATCGAGGTTGTACCTGGATCGAAGCCCGTTAGTAAGCCTGCTTATAGGCTTAGTCACTCCGAGGCACAGGAGGTAGAACGGCAGTTGGCTGAGTATGTCAGGAAGGGGTTTATATGACCCAGTTCCTCGCCATGGGCTTCGCCCATTCTTCTAGTAAAGAAGAAAGATGGGTCTATGCGGATGTGCGTAGACTACAGGTCTCTTAATCAGATTACGATTAAGAACAAGTACCCAATGCCGCGCATTGACGAGTTGTTTGATCAACTCAAAGGCGCGAAGTACTTTTCTAAGATAGATCTTAGATCAGGGTACCACCAGGTGCGGATTAGGGAACAGGATGTTCCAAAGACCGCGTTCAGGACTTGTTTTGGTCACTACGAGTTCTTGGTTATGCCGTTTGGCTTAACCAATGCACCAGCGTCGTTTATGACGCTTATGGACACCGTGTTGCGTCCATACTTAGGAAAATTCGTAGTAGTTTTCCTAGATGACATACTCGTGTACAGTAGGACACGTAAGGAACACAAAGAGCACTTGCGCTCAGTGTTCGAGCTGTTAAGACAGCATTCGTTGTTTGCAAAAGAAAGCAAATGTGTCTTCTTTGCTGAGGAAATTCAGTATTTGGGCCACATTATATCTGCAAAGGGAATGCGGATGGATCCTGAGAAAGTGGAGGCTATTCTCAGGTGGCCAGCACCAAAAAATTTGCAAGAATTGCAAATATTTTTGGGCATGTTGGGTTTTTATCGACAGTATGTCAGAGATTACGCGAAAATCTCTGTTCCTATGACTGATCAATTGCGATCGAAGTCTAAGGAAATCAGTTGGGGGGAGGCCCAACAGAGAAGCTTCGAAAAGTTAAAGGTGGCTCTTGCAGTAGCACCTATTTTGGACATTGTAGATCCAAACGAACCGTTTGTATTAGAAACAGATGCCAGTGAGAAGCCATTGGAGCGGTTTTAATGCAAGGGGGACGCCCAGTTGCATTCGAGAGTAAGAAACTCGACCGCACGCAGCGAAACTACTCGGCTTACGAGCGAGAGTTGCTGGCGATTATTCATGCTCTTAAGAAGTGGCGCCATTATTTATATGGAGCTACATTTGAGGTTCGGACGGACCATGAAAGCCTGAAATGGCTTTCCAGTCAGAAGGAATTGACTGGTAGGAAGGCGCGTTGGGCGCAGATCCTACAAGAATTTGACCTACAACTACGTTACCAAAAAGGTAAATTTAATGTTGTGGCAGACGCATTGAGTCGTATGCCGATGGTAAACGCATTATGCTTTACCAGATTCAAGAGTAGTCTACTTGAATCAATTAAAGGATTATGTGAGCATGATACTAGTTTTGTAGAGGTTTGGCGGAGTGTGCGTGCACGCAATAAACCAATGCAGCCGCCACCTCCCTCGTCAGAAACGAGTGTTAGTCCGGAGAGACTACCCGAGCTTTCCACGGGAAGAAAAGCGAGCTTTAATCCGGAGAGATCAAACGAGACTTTTGGGTGTAGGGCCGAGGCGGAGGACTCGGAGGTAGACCCTTCATCATCATTTGCTTTAGACCCACTTGATGATGCTAAACTTCGTCAGGGAGAAAGATTTAGGCACTACTTCATAGATGACGAGTACCTCCTCTACAAAGGTAGAGTATGCGTACCTGCTGTAGGTGACTTTCGTCTGCAGATTTTGAAAGAAAGTCACGATAGCCCGAGTGCTGGTCATCTCGGGATACAGAAGACCTATGCACTAGTAAAGAGACAATTTTATTGGCCTAGTTTGTTTAAGGACGTCCAGGACTATGTGCTGAAATGCCATAAGTGTCAGGTCAATAAGCATGAGCGTCTAAAGGTTGGAGGTTTGTTACATCCATTGGATATTCCCAAAGGGAAATGGGAAAGCATATCCATGGATTTTATTACTGGTTTACCAAGAACGAATCGCGGTCACGATTCAGTATGGGTAGTGGTTGACAGACTTACCAAGCTTGTCAAATTCATACCTACCAGGAAGGATGTGAAGACTCCTGAGCTGGCAAGGTTATTTATCGAACATCTCTATAGGCTATATGGCCTGCCCGCAGATATAGTTTCTGATAGAGATAGGAAGTTTGATAGTCACTTTTGGAGAGAAGTCTTCAAAAAGTTAGACACTACTCTTAGCATGAGTACGGCTGATCATCCGCAGTCTGATGGTCAAACGGAAAGGGTAAACCAAGTGCTCGAAGACATGCTTCGCGCATATGTTACAAAAAAGCAATCCAACTGGGAAGAATATCTTCCACATTTAGAATTTGCCTATAATAGCTCAAAACATTCGGCTACTGGGTTTAGTCCATTCATGTTGATGTATGGGTTCCAGCCGAGATCTCCTATAGCCGTAGGGCTAGAGAAGGAGAAAATACAGTCTGTCAAGGAGTTCCTTGAAGACATGCAGAGCATGTTATAGACTGCACGAGACAGTATACGTAGTGCTCAGGATAGAGCAAGGACTTATGCTGATAAAGGTCGACGAGACGTCACCTTCGACGAAGGTGATTTGGTCTATTTGAAAGTTCCTGCGCAGTCGGAAACTTTAAAGACGGGGAAATGCCAAAAGCTTTCACCCAGATACTGTGGACCTTTTAAAATCCTTAAGAAGATTGGGGACGTAGCATACAGGATTGAGTTGCCGGATGGCATAAGAGCTCATCCTGTGTTTCATGTCAGTAAACTTAAGAGGACGTTGAATCCTCTAGAGAACGTAGTTTCTCCAAACGTTTTGGTGGAATTGATCGAACTACCATTTGCTCCACATGAACCTGAAAAAGTTCTTGAGTTCAGAGATAGACGCACGCGGCACAGTGTGTATAAAGAAGCTTTGGTCAAATGGAAAGATCGTGAACAAGAAGCTTCTACCTGGGAGCGAGTGACTATGCTACGACAGAGATATCCTCAGTTTGTTTTCGCGGACGAAAACTCTTCTTAAGGGGGGAGTAATGTTACATAGCTTGTAACGTTATCTGCTATCCCGTAGCGGACTAGCGGTGAGGGCAACCAGTTAGCTGAGAGCCGAGCCGAAGCGCAAGGCCGAGTGCAACTGGAGTTTAGGGGTGAGGCGCCCGGGCGTAGCCCGTAGGCGGCCGGACTAGTGTGGGCAGGCAGGCCACTAATTACATAAAGTCTAGCAATGTGGAGGCAATCCACATTATTTTCTATGGTTGGGTGGTGACTTGCCCTCTCCATCTCCTTCTTCGCGGTAGCTATGGCGGCGACCATGGCATGACTACGTGAGCGTAATATTGGTATGGTCGCCGCCATAGCTACCGCGAAGAAGGAGATGGAGAGGGCAAGTCACCACCCAACCGTAGAGGATAATGTGGATTGCCTCCACATTGCCAGACTTTATGTAATTAGTGTCCTGCCTGCCCACACTAGTCCGGCCGCCCGCGGGCTACGCCCGGGCGCCTCACCCCTGAACTCCAGTTGCACTCGGCCTTGCGCTCCGGCTCAGCTCTCAGCTAACTGGTTGCCCTCACCGCTAGTCCGCTACGGGATAGCAGATAACGTTACAAGCTATGTAACATTACTCCCCCCTTAAGAAGAGTTTTCGTCCGCGAAAACAAACTGAGGATATCTCTGTCGTAGCATAGTCACTCGCTCCCAGGTAGAAGCTTCTTGTTCACGATCTTTCCATTTGACCAAAGCTTCTTTATACACACTGTGCCGCGTGTGTCTATCTCTGAACTCAAGAACTTTTTCAGGTTCATGTGGAGCAGATGGTAGTTCGATCAATTCCACCAAAACGTTTGGAGAAACTACGTTCTCTAGAGGATTCAACGTCCTCTTAAGTTTACTGACATGAAACACAGGATGAGCTCTTATGTCATCCGGCAACTCAATCCTGTATGCTACGTCCCCAATCTTCTTAAGGATTTTAAAAGGTCCACAGTATCTGGGTGAAAACTTTTGGCATTTCCCCGTCTTTAAAGTTTCCGACTGTGCAGGAACTTTCAAATAGACCAAATCACCTTCGTCGAAGGTGACGTCTCGTCGACCTTTATCAGCATAAGTCCTTGCTCTATCCTAAGCACTACGTATACTGTCTCGTGCAGTCTGTAACATGCTCTGCATGTCTTCAAGGAACTCCTTGACAGATTGTATTTTCTCCTCCTCTAGCCCTACGGCTATAGGAGATCTCGGCTGGAACCCATACATCAACATGAATGGACTAAACCCAGTAGCCGAATGTTTTGAGCTATTATAGGCAAATTCTAAATGTGGAAGATACTCTTCCCAGTTGGATTGCTTTTTTGTAACATAAGCGCGAAGCATGTCTTCGAGCACTTGGTTTACCCTTTCCGTTTGACCATCAGACTGCGGATGATCAGCCGTACTCATGCTAAGAGTAGTGTCTAACTGGTTAAGTCTTACTGCTTCAGCTGGTTCTTAATAACTTCAGCTGGTTCTTAATAACTTCAGCTGGTTAACTTGTGCACATGATTTTTTCGCACAGATAGACGTCAGCTTCTAATTAAATACAAGACATGTGAATAGAAGACACGAACGCACGAACGTAACATCTGCAGAGTACTCTCTCTCTCTCTGGCTTAAACACGCTTGTAATCTAGGGTTTAGGGTTTGAGTGCATTCTGTAGAGTACTTCAACGCACCATCTGCAGAGTGGCTTTCTCATTTAGGGTTTCTTTTGGTTCATCTCTTATTGTCTATTATGCAGGATTTTTTGTCTACGCACACAGTTTTTGTTTTGTGCAATGCCGTCCACAATATCCCTACCATCTGCAGAGTACTACTTCAACGATTTTTTATTTACTGTCAAGATTTTTGACATGTTTTTCTGTGCGCTTCATTGTTGCTTGTCTGTTTTAGGTTTGAGAGAGTGTTTGAAGCTGTGAAGACGAAGTTGCTTCAAGAATTTTTACATCCTGCTGTTCAAGAAGCTATTGAGGGGGTTGTGACCAAACGTCAGAAGTTTGAAGCCTTTAATGGTGATTCTAGTGGTTCTGCCATGAGACAAATTTATTTACAGAATTTTGGCTACGCAACTTCTAGTTCATCTGCACGTCCTTCGTCCGGTTGTTTAGATCTTATTGCAGGAACGGTCTTCAAGCTGTTTGAGATACATGGAGGAAATCAGGAGTGCCTAGGTAGTTTTGTCTTCATTGATGCTAAGATCGGCATAACAGCATTTCACTCTGTGGTGCGAGGGAAGAATGTTTTGGATGGGCATACTCTATTTGTTGACAACTATAAGCTGCAGCATGTTGCCTCTTGGCCATTCTATGACCTCTCCTTCTATCGAGCATCCGATAGGCCTGAAGACGCAATGTTTCTACGTTTAGGTGAAAGCACGGGAATATTTAAGCGTAAGTTTTATTATAATCATAGTAATGTTGTTTGTTGTCTAATGCTCTGTGCTGGTTTTGTTGTCTCTAAGTATGCATTATCTTCTTCAACATTTTAGGGTCTGAATTATTTGTAACTGGTTTTCCGGCCCTCGATAAGAAAAGTAAGGATCTGAAAGAAGAGGTTCTTATTACGCCTGGGAGCATTACACGCGTTTGTTCTGCAAGTGGTTTTGACTTTGTCACGGGCGCATACAGTTGTTGTAAGGGCATGTCAGGTAATGTTGTCAAAGATTTGCAGATCTCTACTTAATATTTATCTGAATGTGATAGATTTGTTTGAGATATGTTTTTACTTGCTTGAACATTATAGGAGGGGCAGTAGTAGATCCTGAAGGGTTATTACTCGGTATGCATTTAATGAATGAATTTCAAGAGAATACGACCTATTTCACATTGAATGAGGATATCAGCTCAAGAATTCCTGAAGATTACAGTATTAGGTCACCCTCAACATACTTCAGGTGAATTGTTATTACGTCTCCTTTCAGACATTAATTAACATAAATTATAATTCGATGTAGTTTAATTGATATTTGTCCATTCACTTGCAGGTGAATTTTTATTACTTCTCCTTTCAGGTGTTAATTAACATAAAGTACAATTGTAGTTTAATTGCTGTTTGTCCATTCACTTGTAGATACGGAAAGCAGATTGATAAGGATGAAGAACGATTCCTTGGCGAGAGTTCCTTAACGCTGGTGCGTTACTCTGCAGAAAACGTTCCGAGCAAAAGTGATTTTGGATGCTTTCTCTCTGTTGTAGCAATACGCAAAAAGTTCACCTCTCTATGCCTCATGAATGAACGGAATGCAGAAGAATTAGAGTAAGAGTTTCTTTTCTATTTCATCTTTGAATTGTTGATGTACTGTACATTTAATTAAGAGTTTTGGTTTCATGATTTTTTTTTTGAGTTTGCTTTTTTTAATCATTGGCAGGTAGATGCATCCTCATTTTCCAGATTGGTCATTGACAACGATGCTTGTAATACCTTTCACCATAGAAGTGAGTTTTAGAAACGCATTGTGTATTTGATCAAACAAGGTATATATGGCAATAAGCAAGCTTTCACCACAATCATACAACTACTTACAAGAATTCTTTGAACACATTAGGATGCAACAGTCTTTTTTTAGCAATATGCGAGTATGAGAAGAATGCAGTAGCACTAGAATGACTAGGTGATGTTTTCCATATGCATAATTGGCTTCAAATTTGGAAGAACTCTTTGCAGATTGGTCATTGGCAATGATGCTTGTAATACCTATGCGTTGTGCAATGATTCAAGTAGTATTTATTCTTTCTATTTTCTCTTGTCAGAAGCTCAATTTGTGGTTGTTGCCCGTCTTTGCAGAATACCAAGAATACTAGGGTAATAGGGGAGGTTATTAAGAACCAGCTGAAGCAGTAAGACTTAACCAGTAGAAGCTGTGGTCACATTCTTGTTCGGTTTTGCGTTGGGGAGAGTCTGGTCGAAAAGTCGCCATTCATTTCATTTTATCCCAAAAATCCTGGGAATGTCTCAAATAATTCTTGGTCCTTTCTATACTTTTGCAAAGATTAGACCTCTTTTGTTTCTTGTGGTTTGTTTTTGTTTCAGGAATTTTTGGCTGAAGAGAGATAGAAACTGAAGAGAGATAGAGATGGAAGATGATTCTCAAGTGCAGATTTCAAAGCAAAGGATTGTGGGAGGCATAAAGACAATGGGAAGACATAATATCACGAAGCAGACAAAAATAGGTGTACTCAAATTATCTTTTTTCCATGTTTTTGTAGCCTTTTATTTTAGCATGCATGAAATAAATGTAACACCAAGTATGCTGATTCTAGTTTTACTTTGTGAAAAATGATGGGTTATGACTCTAGGTTCTATGTTAGACTAAGTTTTAGCCATCTCTATTTAGTGTTTATGTATGACATATGCCAAAGGAGTATGCTAAGTACTTAGGACCATAAGTGTACCTGGTTATCTCTATTAACAATCATTCTTCTAGGCTATAGGTAAGGTGTAAGGGTTTAGGGTATTGGTAAAAACTAAAAACAAGAAAAAAAAAGGGGGGGTAACTAGTAAAACAGAGAAAAAGTGACTTGGGTGTGATTGCCTTGAAAAATTCTTAGTAGGATCTTGGGTAGCTCTAGCACCTGAGAGCCGATGCCTTGGTCTCTTGGGAGTAAACGTGGAGTAAACACTAATGTCTAAAGTGAATCATACGAAGCTCTATCGCCATGTTTGGTATTGGTAGGACTTGTGGTTGTCTTTATAGTGCCATGGGACGGATGCCCTCACTTTCATGGGGTGGATAGTCAAGTCACATATATAAACATCATGACAAGGCCCATCGTCCTTGAGGTACCTTGCAGTTTCTAGATACTCTTGGCGGAGGTCTATTAGCCATTGCTTGGGTCTTATTGGGGTGGAACCTTTGTTTTAAAAATTTAAAAAGAAAAAAAAAAGTTTTTAAATCTACATCTTTACAATAAATCTAAACACCTTTTCTTATTCTTAGTTGTTTGATTGTGAGTTAGGGAAATCTATACATTTATGGGACTTAAGACTATAGTCATAACTAGCGGCATACCAATACATTTGATGCTATACAAAGGTGTTTGAAATTGTGTTTCAATAGGACTATAGTTATTTTTCATTGTTTGACACTTAGTTAAAACTCTAATCAGCTTAACACTTGCATGCGCTCTTTTACTTGTTTCAATTGCCTATGCTTTAAAATCTTTCTTTATTTGGCATGGCACTTCACAATGTCCTTGCTTGTTTTGCATACTTTAAGTGACCACGCTCGAGGATGTGCACAGACTAGGAAGGGGGGAGTGTTGAACCAAAATGGTTGCAACATTCACACGCATAATTTTGCAATTGGAGAGCATAATGTGTTGTAATAATTAAGCCACCATGTATGATTATCGGCTCACATGAGTTCCAATTTGTATGGCTAGAGCTCTAGGGCGTATTTGAATTTCGGCCAAATTGGAGTGGGTGGCCAAGTGTAGACGGGCACACTAAAGTGCCTATAAAAAGTCCTTAGGGCAAAAAACAGACCTTTTTGATCTCACGTGATTGAGAGAGCTCTAGAGAATTTGTGAAGCACTCTCCCATTCTCTCCATACTATTCTATACTCTATAATTGCTTTATATCTTCATTAAGATGCATTAATATCTTCTAATCACTCTCTAATCGAGTAAGACTCTCTTTTGCACTAATTAATCTCGTGTTTGCAGATTTTGTAATTGGTTGCATTTTTGCATTTTATGCTTGATTTTGTGATTGATTTATTGATTTAGTGAATGCTTGAGGTGATTATGTGCTTATGTATGTGTTAATTCGTATAGAGTTAAATGCATGTGTAAAGATAGAGCCTATGGATGCAAATCCAAACCACTTAGATTGATGTGATAAGAGAGAAGTGGTTAAGTGTAAGTCATTTAGGAGTGGGATTGAGAGAGAGAGAGATTAAGTGGTCGTTGAGAGTGATTATTCATTGCGTGATCCATTGCGTGATCTCCCAATCGGGATAGCCTTCAAGTGCTAACCGGGTTGAGTCCTTGGATTGACAATCCATTGGATGATTGTGTGCGGCCACTTACACTATGCTATGATGCCCCAACAATCACACCCCAACAACCTCCCACTTGAAGGCCAATGTGCCTTTG
>NC_141106.1:32034715-32059715 GCF_041138505.1 Cibotium barometz
AATTAGTTGTGGGGTTCGGCACCCCTGTTTAGTCGTGGGGTTCGGAAAAATTGTCCCCCCCGCCCAACGTCCTCCTCCTCGCCCGCTGCATGATGCTCCCCCACACATACGCTTGAAAGTGGAACTGCACCCCTCCACGTACGTACGCACACCTTCATTGAGTGGCAAACTCCGCAATCACACGTCAATTGCGCCCCTCACACATTTTGTGCCGGACTTCACTTCCATGTAAGATACGTATACGCAAGATCATGACACCTAAATGTGGTGCGGTCATACCAGCGCTAATACACCGGATCCCATCAGAACTCCGCAGTTAAGCGCGCTTGGGCCAGAACAGTACTGGGATGGGTGACCTCCCGGGAAGTCCTGGTGCTGCACCCTTCCTTTTGAAATGCAAGAGTTGCACCATTCTTTTTTTCTTCTTTTTTGCCGAAACACACATGACATGCTCATTTCAAGGCCCTCGGGACACCTACGAGGTCGCTTCACGGGACCCCCACCGACGCCCCGCGGCCACCCCACGACACCCTCGTCGGCGCGCCGGCACGCGCCCGAGACCCGCCCGGGGCACCCCCGCCGCCGCCTTGGGACGCGCCTGGCATGCCCTCGGGGCCGCCCCATGGCATCCCCGCCGGCGCCCGGGCACGCCCCCGAAACCCTGCCCCATCCCCCCCCCCCCGCCGGGGCCCCCGGCCCGTCGGGACACCCCCCAACGCGGCCCGTCGACGCCCCGGTTCACCCCTACCGGCGCCCCGGCGCGAGTCCGGCACGCCCCCGGGGCCGCCCCACGGCACCCCCGCCGGCGCCCCGGGACGAGCCCGACACGCCCCCGCGATGCGCCTGGCACGCCGTCGGGGCCGCCCCACGGCACCCCCGTCGGCGCCCCGGGACGAGCCCGACACGCCCCCGGGATGCGCCCGGCACGCCGCCGGGGCCGCCCCACGGCACCCCCGTCGGCGCCCCGGGACGAGCCCAGGGCCGCCCCACGGGGGTCGACGGGACCGCGCACGGGGGTGTCCCGGGGCGCCGGCGGGCGTGAACCCGGTTCACCCCTCCCGACGCCCCGAGACGAGCCCGGCACGCCCCCGGGGCCGCCCCACGGCACCCCCGTCTCATCGCCCCGAGACCCCCCCGGGCACCCCCGCCGGCGCCCCGGGACGCGCCCGGCACGACGCCGTGGCTGTCCCACGGCACCCCCGTCGGCGCCTAAAATGCACACTTGAAGTCCTATTTGGCTATGATTACAATGTTTCCGTCAGTTTGGACAAGAGATTTGAACTGTAGGTAGGAGAAATATAAGTCCAAATGACTTAAAAATCTGTGGGGGCTAAGTACAGGTGCAAGGAATAAGCTTGAGATGGTCAAGGTGCAAAAATACCCTTGATGCCTGGGACACGCGTGTCTCAGGCACTTGAAGATTTTTGGTGTTTTGACCTTCCCAGCTTAAAGGTGATGCCCTGTAGAAGCCTTGTGTGCTATTTTGATCTAAGATGTGCCCTGATTTGAGCTGAAAAGGCAAAATTTTGTGACAAAGTGTCTGAAATGCACAAAATTTGCTGAATTTTGAGATTTATTGATCCAATCCTTGGACTACAAGCAAGAGCAACATGTACAAATCATAAGCCAACTAGCCAAGCAGCAAAATCACTGATTTCAGCAAGATGCCTTGGACACGCGTGTCCCAGGCACTTGTGCCTTTTGCAAATCTGAAGTGTACAGGTTGTGGATAATGGTCTGTAGAGTACCAGTATGTCCCTATTTTCCAGTTTGGTCAAGTTTTTGCTGGTAAAAGGTCAAATTTAGTGAATTTTCCGTTCTTCTGCGTTTTTGACTCCAACTTTTGGTTTTCAAGCTCAAACACATGCAAAATGGAAGTCAAATGCAAAAACCAGGCATGCACAAGTGATGTACAGGCTGTAGGCTAGCTGTGACAGCAGTATGAGTCTGAAATGAGCAGATGCCCCGGACACGCGTATCCCAGGACAGAGCCTGAAAATGCACTTTCTGTAGAAACTGACCTGTGCAAGTTTTAGAGCCTAATTTTACCTCTCCAATGAGCTATTGAATGCAGGATTTGGGTTTCGTTTGACCACTCAAATGTATGAAGGAAGTTTGTGCTGTTTCTTCTGTTTTTGGCAAATTCACACATTTAATGGCAAATCCATGGGATATGGGGGCTACTACTTACCCTACTCCTAAAAAACAATAATATACACCTAATCTAACAAAAACCATATGCAAAGCATAAAACAATTGCAAAAAACAATGAAAAACGCTCCAAAGAGCTCACAAATAAACTAAATCCTAAAATGATATGCAAATGACGTGCAACCAAGATTGCAATGAGTGTCCCACACTCACTCAATCCCAATCCACCTCCTAACCCTAGGTGAGCGTCCTAGACGGTCCCCGACCTCCTAGCCACACTCGAGAGCGTTGGAATCCCCGACTCCAACCTCTCCTAAACTAAATGAATATGAACAAGTGGTGAGTAAACCCACCTATGAATCTAGGAATAGCACTAATGCAATGACTACCTAGTCTAGGAGCACTTCCCCGGCAGCGGCGCCATTGTTAGCGGATCGCCGCGACGGACGTCCATAGCATAGCTAGTCACACTAACACAAAATAAGTCAATGCGAGGGAGGACCCGACTAGGGCATGGAGGCGTACGTGAGTGTGTCAAGCTCACGGTAGTCTTACACTAAATGAACGGAATACAACCTAAGCACACCCTAATCACACACACCTATCTAAGCCAACAAGGACATAATCTATCTAACCTCTCTCTCAATGTATGCAAAAGGACAATGTGGATGCAAAGAGTGCAAGGATTAAGCTAATGGCACATTACATTCATTGGAAGCTTTAATGGAAAGCTTGGTTCTCTCTCATGAAGTGGGCATTATGCATACACACACACAAGCCAAGAATCGGAGCTATCATTGCCTAGAGCATGCGTGGGTTACACCAATGTGAGAATGCAAGCCTTAAACACCACATTAAACAAAGATTAATGTCACTCTTAATCACACAATACCTAGAATACACACACAAGCAAAATCTTCATAGCTTCACCAAAAGCATTGAAAAGAACATTGCAAGAGAGGGAATAGAGAGTAGAAGACCTTGTCTTAACATTAGAATGGAGAAAGATGATACAACGGGCGCGTAGGAAGCACCACAAGCTTGCTTCTCTTCTCTTTGAGAGCTCACACGTTCATGTGTATTACCAAGATTATCTTCACTTAATAATTCTCTCTCTTTTAATCCAAGGGCTTCTAAAAATTGGGCTTTCACACTTGGTTGGACCTATTTTTTAAAGTTAAAGCTCACTTGTTACAAATTGGAAGCCCATGGCCCCTTTTTTAATCATTTGAGAGAATTACAAGGCTTGTGGCTTTAAATTACACGGCTTTCTTTACAAAATGAGGCTTATTGTGCGGGAAATAAAATGTGGGTAAATATGGGTGCCCGATTTCCCGCGGCCGC
Source organism: Cibotium barometz (assembly GCF_041138505.1). Lineage (NCBI taxonomy): Eukaryota > Viridiplantae > Streptophyta > Polypodiopsida > Cyatheales > Cibotiaceae > Cibotium > Cibotium barometz. Next base: position 32,038,211 of record NC_141106.1, read on the forward strand.
TTCCACTTCTTTGTGCTGCTTCCTGTTTTGCCAAAACAGGCACATAGCATCAGGTTGACCAAGTTGGGACTCGGCCTCCTCTAGTCTTGTGATCGTTTCATGCTCCTCGGGGTTAGGGTGTTTGAGCATGTCTTGATACCATCTCTTGAATTGGGCTTCATGCTCTTTTTCTGATCTTTCAGAGATTACACTTGGCACTTACAGGGGTTTTCTGGTTTGGAGGGGTTTATTAATCGTAGTGGGTAATTTCCAAGTATTGGGAATGGTTTTAGGAATGGGTTCTAGAGCAGCTTGAGTCTCTTGGACTAATTCAATAGCTTGTTGAAGCTTATGAATCTCCTGTTCCGGTGTCAGATAGACACCAGGTTTGTTGGGCTTTGTTTTCTTAGGCTGATCTGCATTGGTAGTCTCATTTGTCATCCCCAATTGATCATGATTTGATTCAAATGTCGATGAGTTATCCGAGTCATCACTTGCATCTTGTATGGTGACGGGATCTGAGGTGGTACCCACAATTTTCTTTTTCGATTTTTTGGCCTTCTTTTTTCTATTTTGTCTCTTGTTCAAGGTGGTGCTCTTGACATCTGTTTCGTTTTTTGCAGCTACGACGGGGTCAGCCTTGGCTTGTAATCTCATCAGAGCATTGAGACTAGGGTTTGGTTTAGGTTTTTTGCTCAGGATAAACCTACTCATCATATTTAATGGTGTTATTACTGGGGCCTAGGGTGGTTTGTGTGGACATTGTGGAATCAAATGGGTTATGCCACAGTCACTGCATGTAGCCTTGGGCAGATGTGGGTTAACTGCAGGGGCAGCATTGGTTGTTGGCTTGTACGGGCAATCTGCCACTTTCTTAGGTTCACCACAATTAAAGCACTACAAGGGTTTCTTGTCAGGACATTCACTATATTTGTGAGGTCCTCCACAGCTATAGCATTGAAGGGGTGGTCGTTGTCCCACGTTATTCATGGATTGCCCCCTTCCTAAAGCGGTTACCTGATAGACTGGTTTTGGTCTCTCGGGGTCATTGACGTAGTATTCGGGATAAATCTCATATTCCTCATCACTTTCGGGTGGGTTATAATTCTCCTCTGACTCTTCCTTAGCTACCACTTGATTGGTACTATTCGTGGCTGGGGAGGTAGGACAGGTGGGGGGTAAGGTGTGTAAGGCCGATAAGACCGAGTTGGGGTATAGGGCCTTGGAGCCTGAACTAGGACGATGGCTGTAGGTTGGACTGTAGCAAGTGGTGTAGGTAAGGCAAGAGGAGCTGCGAGGTCTAGGGGCGTATTGATAAGTGGGGAAAAATCTATGATTTTGGCCCTCATAGCCATATCTATTACCCTGATATCCTGGATTGAAGTACTTTGGTCGAAGTGTGGGGCACTCAGGGCAAAATCTATGATTTTGGCCCTCATAGCCATATCTATTACCCTGATATCCTGGATTGAAGTACTTTGGTCGAAGTGTGGGGCACTCACTTGTAGGATGGTCTCCATTGCAAGTAGAACAAAAGACTAGCTAACGAGTAGGTTCCTTACGGGGTTGGGAAGTATTTGTATGAACTAGCTTTTGTATGTAGGAAGCAACCATCTGCTCAATGGATGAGGGACTAGCTTGAGAAGGCTTTGTAGATGCGGTTTCACTAGGGGCACTCGTTGTTTCTTTTATCTCTAGATTGTCTTCTAATTCAAAGACGACTACCACAGTGTCATGCCAGGTGGATATTCCTCTCGTGATCAAACTGTTGTACAATTTCGTGTGATTCATCCCATTGATTAAATGATCCAACAGCTGATCATCTCTAAACCGTTCGTGGGGTTTGCATCGTGAGTTTAGGTACTTGAGACGATTGATGAAATCACGCATGGATTCACCATTGTTTCACTCAGCCAAATGTAATTGGGATGCTAATCCCCACTTAGGTCCTTGCTTGGCAAAAGTTGCTATAAATGCAGTCTTGATGGTGGCCATATTCCATTTTTTCTCAGGTTTAAGTGTTTGATACCATTTTCCAGCTTTGTCATCTAAGGTGAGACTAAAAGCGTGGCTTTTCGAGACATCATTTCTCTCACTCAAAGCCTCACAAACTTGCTCAAAGATCTCTAGGTGCTGCCTAGAATCGCCATCACCAGAAAACTTACTCATAAGCTTGGCAATATCAACTCAGCATCGTGAGTCCGTTCGATTAGGATCCCTTGCTCGCGGGGCTATATGCTCGGCCATAGCTCTTCCAACCACAACTGCTACAGCGATGGGGTTAGCGGGTACAGCAGCCGGTGGTGGGGGATAATAAGGGTATTCAGCCATTGGGAAAGGTGGTGCAGCTCTTGCAATAGGTGCTGGTGCACGTGTCGAAAATCTTGGGGGTGTACGGTGTAAAGGTATGGTAGTAGGCGGCACAGGTCTAGGTCTTACCATAGGCCTTGGAACATATGTGGCGTACATAGGTTCAGATGGCATTTTTGAGACTGCATAGCCCTATGGGCTGATCTGTAGAATATAGCAACCTATAAAAGCTTGTGAAATCTCACCTCAATCGGAGAACATGAGTCAGAGGGTGCTGGCAACGCACGCTTTGACCAAAGTACTTCAATCCAAGATATCAGGGTGGCTATAAGGGCCAAAATCATAGATTTCGCCCCCCTTATCAATACGCCCCTAGACCTGTCCTAGCTCCTCTTGCCTTACCTGCACCACCTACTACAGTACAATCTACAACCATCATCCTAGTTCAAGCTCCAAAGCCCTATGTCCCAGCTCGGCCTTATCAACCTTACACACCTTACCCACCACCTGTCCTATCTCCTCAGCCACGAATAGTACCAATTAATGAAGTGGTAGTTGAGGAAGAGTCAGAGGAAAATTATAATCCACCCGAAAGTGATGAGGAATATGAGATTAATCCCGAATACTATGTCAATGACCCCAAGGGACCCAAACTAGTCTATCAGGTAACCGCTTTAAAAAGGGGGCAATCCATGAATAATGTGGGACGACAACCACCCCTTCACTGCTATGGCTGTGGAGGATCTCACAAATATAGTGAATGTCTTGACAAGAAACCCTTGTAGTGCTTTAATTGTGGTGAACCTCATAAAATGGCAGATTGCTTGTACAAGCCAACACCAATGCTGCCCTTGTAGTTAACCCACATTTGCCCAAGGTTACATGCAGTGATTGTGGCATAACCCATTTGATTTTACAATGTCCACACAAACCGCCCGAGGCCCCAGTAATACCACCATTAAATATGATGAGTAGGCTTATCCTAAGCGAAAAACCTAAACCAAACCCTATTCTCAATGCTCTGACGAGATTACAAGCCAAGGCTGACCCTGTCGTAGCTGCAGAAAACGAAACACATGTCAAGAGCACCACCTCAAACAAGAGACAAATCTTCATCTTCTACATTACCACTAGGATACTCATCCTCTTCCTCTTCATCCATTTCCATGTTATCAGTATCAAGCTGCTCATCTTGAGTCTCCTGCGAATCAAAAGAATCACTGTCATGTCTTCTTTTAAACATCTTAATCCTTTTTCCTGCTATACAGGATTCTTTATCTCTGTCCCGTCAAGCTCACACAAGGTATATGTGGCATTTCCATGCACATGCTTGACAATGTAAGGGCCAAACCATCTTTTTGCAAATTTTCTTTGCACGGTGAACTGGTTGTCAAGATTGCTATCATACATTAAGACCCAGTCACCTTCTTCAATCGGGTTTGGCCGGAGTCTGTGTCTTCTATCAAATCTTTCTTTGTTTTTCAACCTTGCATCCTTAAGACGAGCTTTAGCAAGCTCCACATCTTCAGGCCTCCTCTCTAGTTGCCTTATACGCAGTGTAAGGAGGTCCTCTCTATTCAACCCTTCTTCCCAGGGTAATATATTCCAAGTAGGGACCACTTCTTCAACTGGCATTACTGGCTTTTGACCATACATTAATTCTGCAGGCATGAAACCTGTCACTGAACTGTGAGTTGTACGGTCAGCCCATAAAGCATATGGTAGTAGCCTTGGCCACTCTCGCATTCTTCCTCTGCATGCTTTAGCCAAAGCTTTAATAATTGGAGGATGTCCTCGCTCGCTTTTACCATTGCCCTCAGGGTTGTAAGCACATGTTAGGGCTAGTTTGATGCCAGTTCTAGAGAAGAATTCCCTTGCCTCTTCAGCATCCAACTCTCCCCTATCAACTGTTATTTTCCCAACACATCCATACCGGCAAATCACTTCTTCCAAGAGAAATTTACATACTGTTTCTGTACTCTTTGTTCTAAGAGCACGCCCTTCCACCTGGTTTGTCAGGTCTTCTCTTGCAAGTGCTACATACCGCATCTGCCAGCATTGTGACTAGATCCACTACCCATTTGTAATGCATGGCAGGTGGGTAGGTCGGTTGCAGGCCATCACGGTGTTGCACATTTGAGTACATCTGGCATATCACACATGTCTTCACAAATTGGTCTACATCTTTGTACATTCCTTTCCACCAGTATCTTTCCTTAATTTTAGCAAATGTGGCCCATACACTTTGATGTCCAGCCTATAGACTCTCCTGGAACTCTTTCATAAGCTTCCCTTGAGTCGCTTTATCACATATGACTCTCTGTGGCATAGCATTCCTCTGCTTAGGATGCTTCCACAGGTACCCATCCTTTAGAAAATACCCATATGCTTTTCTGCGGATCCTCTTGAATTCTGAGTCAGACCAATTCTCCTGCCTTGTCAAGGTACTCAAATATTGACCAATAAGTAGCCAATCTCCTTCATACAGGTCCTCAGTAAAAAACTCAAGAGCATTTGATAGTAGGCAAGCATGGTCCCCTTCTACATGTGCAGTAGTATAAAACTTTGTGCCTACATCATCAGTGTCACTGATCATCCCTTCTTCATCTTCATATCTGGCTCTTGATAGCATATCTGCAACTGGGTTATCCTTTCCTGCAATATGCTCAAATTCAGGGTTCAGTGACTTAATATAGGCAATCCATCTAAGCATGGCAATATCTGGAGTGGTGCAGCTTGCAATCATCCCAAGGAGTGGCAAGCAGTCAGTTTCCACAAGCACAAATGCCCCAATGAGATATTTCTTTTCACATTTCACGGCAGTGACTACTCCCCACAACTCTCTTTTTATCTGCGGATAATTTCGTTGGCGAATGCTTAGTACCTTTGCTCCAAATCTGATTACATACCTGTGATCGTCTTCATCATCTTGCCCTACTGCCCATCCTATCCCGGTAGGACTAGTATCGACTGTTACAATCACAGGCCTGCCACACTCATAATCCACCTTCCTTAGAGTAGGTGAAGATTGGAGCAGTCGTTTCAGCTTTTGCATGGTTTTAACACGTATAGCACTCCACAAAAACTTTTGATTCTTCCTTAGCAATTGGTAAAGAGGATCTGCTACATGCGCATAATGTGGGATCCATATAAGGTAAAAGACACATGCACCAAGAAATCTTCTCACCTTTGTAACATTAATGCATGTCTCTTTCATTCTCTGTATCACATCTATCTTGGCTGGACAAGGTCGACGCCCATTAGTAGTGCAAAGATGCCCCACGATTAGTACTTCACCAACCCCAAACACTGATTTCAATCCAGACAAAGTGAGATTCACCTCTTCAAGCCTGGATAGAATTTTATCACAATCTTTTATATGGTCTGCCACAAACTTGCGGCACCACCTCGAATCCAAATCCCCATCTTTTTCTTTTTCATCACAGCCTTTTATAGGAAATCGTCTAGAAAAGGCATAGTTATTTGTGGTACGAAGTCCCGTAAGACTTTGTTCATACCATTCATCATATGTGCCACCGAGTTGGTAGCTCCCTGTGGTAAGGTGCACATCCTTACCAAACCCAATGGAGTTTTCATTGTGGTCAAGTCCCTGCTTTGTATATCGAGCTGGAACTGATCATATCCAGAATATAGATCACCCATAGAGTATATTGATTTCCCTGCAAATGCTTCTGCAAACTCATCCACAATCGGTCCTGTTCCGACGTTCCTGATTGTGACCTTGTTCACAGGTTGCATATCTTGAATGAAGCGTAACGCTCCGTTTTTCTTAGGCACAGTAAACCATCTGTTTGAGTATGGAGAACATGAAGGCTCCAAGATTCCCATCCTGATCTTTTCTTTTAACAATTCCATTAGCTTTGGCAAGAGAGCTTTAGGTACTGGAATTGGCCGCAAGTTCCAGGGCACATGTGGAATAGTGAAGATCACCATCGGCGCTATTATGCTTGGATCAACACATCCTATCTCATGTGGCTGAAAAGCAAAGGCCTTCCCATGCTTTACAAGCATCTCTTCAAAGCATTCCTTTTCAACTGGTGACAGTGCTTCTGGCTGTCCTCCATGGTTAAGACCTGCAAAGCTAGTCGTCGGTAGCTCTGCCTCAGTGTAACCAACATTGCTAGACCTCGGGCACACCTCCTGTAAGTAATGCTCAAATACCTGTAATACCCCCCTATGCTCACTGCCAGAATTAGCCACCAGTGAACGATCGATCAACCCTGCTGCGAATGCTCCCACTGCAGCTGCTATATCTGGTCTCGAGATCAACATCTCGTGCATGAGACCACCAAATGCCGATGCAATACTAGCTGATCCTGCTAGCTGTACTGAACACGCATCAACATGAATATCCCTAGCAATAGGCATCTCTGGCTGACTAGGCATGTCAACCCCATGCATCTCCCGAGTGTCCACAAAAGACGCATCCTCATGCTCACTATCGAGCATATCAAGAAATGACTACATAACCGAAAAATCAGCACCTATGCAATCATAATCCATCATCAATCCTGATAAGTAAGTCTGCTGTGTCTCACTAGAGCAATCCCGCTCTACCTCTGCATCCGCAGACATATCCTGCACAGCTAACTCACCACTCTGCTCTACTGGCAAAGCATCTGAATGTATATCCGTCACCTCAACTGGTGACCGCTCAAGTCGTGCGTCCATAGAGCTCTCCTACTCTACATGTCTGACCTCAGACTCTGCATGCACAACGAGCAAAATGTCATGCTGCTCATCCGCAAAGTGTACTCGCCTAGACCGCGAACATATGCATGGCAACGGACTCACAGAGACTACGGCATCTCTGACACCAACAACTGGAAGAAGGGTCAAACGAGCACCACGATAGCCTCGTGCTATCACAAGCAAACCCCTCTGTACCATGAAAGACTCATCTGTCAAATGCACCTGGTATCCATGATCTCTCAACTGCGAGATGGAGATCAGACTCCGCTGAGCATCCGACACACACACACACACACACACACACACACATACACATACATACATACATACATAGTAACAGGGGCATCAAGCTGAACTGCCACATCAGAGTCAACTTGATGTCGTACTTCAGCAAACAATGACTCCCTTGCGGCCAGGACAGCCGGGGAGACATCCTCTCGAGGAGCACGCAAATCTTCATAAAACCTGATGCAATGCTGAATAATCTCAGAAGGTTGAGTAACAAGGTTGCCTTGGGCATCCATCAGCCTAACAATATTCTCACGCATATGTTTTTGATGCAGCTTATCATAGAAGCGATGAGATTGACAGTTAGCATCCCGCAAAGCATCAAGACGTGCAAGTAGTTTAAAGCGAACATATTGTGTTTCCTGCACCCTAGATAGCTCCTTTTTCAGCCATTCTATGGCATCCACAACTTCAGCATCCATAGAGTCAGTAAACATGAATGCTTGCAAGCCCTTTAAAAGCGACTCAAGAAGAGCCACATGCTGTTTTTGTATAGAGGCATTAGCAAGACCATAATGCCGCGCTAATTTCCGAGTGTTGGTAAGGAACATTGGCCAAGCATGATAATCAGCCATAGATACTCTTGTGGAGAAATGTCGTATCAACTGACGCATATAAACATCAAAAACTTCATGCTCCAAAAAAGTGTGATTTAAGCGCAAAGGCAAGTGTCCCAACAAGCCTTTATATGCATCCATAGGATGATAGACCATTTCAAACACAAGCGGCCAATGATCCGACAAAACCTGTTGCTGATCAACCATCATAGTAAGAACCTCTGGCAAGAAGAGATCTTGATGTAAAATATACATCCTATCCAATCTAGTATAAGTGCCCCGAAACTGTTGTGAGGCATAAGTGTAACCCCTTTCATCTGGATGCAACCAAGACCACATGTCTTGTTTTAGTGACCTTGCTGCAAAAGCTTCCCATGCCATTCTCTCCGGGCCATCCATTACAGAATGAGGCGACGTGGCTTGCTCCCTGGAGACACACATATTAAAGTCTCCCATCACAAAGCCAGGATGAGAGATTGAAAGAGCACACAAGTCATTCCACAGCAAACGGCGTGCACGAGCATTATTTGGAGCATGCACCCCTAACAACCATAAAGGCGTATCATCCCAAACAATCTGTATCACTAGAAATCTTCCATGTACATCTTGAATCACAAGAGAAGGCTGAAACTGTGAATGAACAGCAAACATAACACCTGACTGCGAAGCAGGATGTCCGCTGTAGAAAACATGAAACCCCTTATATACATAGGCTTTGCCAGCCAACTTATGCTGCTTATGTTCAACTGCACACAAAACATCCCAACCATGACAAAAAGCTGTACGCCAAAGCCTGCACTGCTTTTGGCGCGAAGAAATACCCTTTACATTCCATTGTACAATTTTCATGAGCCTTGCCAAAAAAGAATCAACAAGGCCGTGAACTAGGCCCAGGATAATCTGCCAAGTCACGAACCTTTTGAAGCATTGCATTTTTAGACATGGTATTTGTGATCTCAAACTGCCCTTGGAGTTCCCGAGCACGTGCCAAAGGGTAATGACCATCCCATGGCGAGATGACCTCACCCTTCGAACCAAACACAAGAGGCAATTGTTGTTGTGCTTCTTTTGTTAGACGACTTCTAATAGGATAGCGTTCTACTCTATCCACCCCAAGAGCCCCTGTATCCTAAGAAAGTTGGCCTCCCGACCTCTCAATCCTGGTCTGTTGCTGGGCACCTGAACCCAAAGGGCGACGAGCATAAGTATGTAAGGGCCCCTGATGAGTACGCAAAGGCCCCCGCCAAACAGCATCTGAGAAACCCTCCCGCGGGGCAACAAATTGTGTCTTTTTACCACATACTTCCACCCATGGCTGCTCAACCTTATTCTGAACATCCACATGTACATCCATGTGCTGGGCATCATGTAAAGGAGCATCATGCTCATCATCCACGGGCAACTGCCTATCAACGATATCCTTGTTAGCAACAACTTGTTCATTCTTAGGACATTCGGAGACAAAGTGGCCCATCTCACCACATTTGAAACAGTGGGGCCAGCAAATGTATCCCACCTCAATTCATACATTAAAGGTTGCAGCCCAGCCATATTGACACGCAAATGTGTCCGCCTAGGTCTCCCAGTATCCCACAACATGCATAGACGATTTCGGTTTCTAGATGTTATTCGAGGCACCACCAAGACATCACCGATACTTCGCATGAGACCTGGTAAAACACGCCAAAACATTGGTGGGAATTGTTTCACCTCAACCCAAACTGGGCAAGCCTGGCGCAACATATCTTGGTACTCTGCCATAGGCTTCCATGGAACCACATGAACCAACTGCCCATCCAAAAAGAGTGGCACTTGCTCCAAGACTGCCCTACGGGCTTCCGAAGTACGAAAAAGTATTTCATAAAAGCCTCTCAAACCATCATAAATCTCCTGAAGTGCCTCAGGCGACACCAAGCGGCCCAACCATGCTCTAAGACGAGGCAACAATGGAATACGCCCAGTAAAGAAAAAGATAGCAACACGATCATGAAAATCTGCTAGCTGTTGTAGCAACAAAGGAGTCTCCATGCATACATCAGCCACACCACCATTATCTACTGCAGCCATTTGCACGCTATTTGCCTTCACATATTCTTGCAAAAGCTCACCAGTGATCTGCAGCAAACGTGCAAACTCCGAAGAAGGTACCTGAGAACTTTCCTCTGCATTCTCTCCAACATTCACTGGAGTGTGGCTTACATCAACATCAAGCCTTTGACGTTTTTGTTGCTCCGAGGCATCTGAAGCATAACCCACATCCTTCTCGATCATCTCCTCAGTAAGATCCATGTTAAGGCTATTAGCAGCCATGCCACCAAGAGCAGCAGCCGGGTCATCCAAATCCATGTACAAAAGCAAAGAAACCCGTTCTCTCAAACCCTAATTCAGCACCTGAAAACCCTGCAAACCCTAATACAGCAGCTGCAAAACCTAAAACAGCACCTGAACCCTAAATCAGCACCTGCAGAACCCAATTCAGCACCTGCAAACCCCAATTCAGCAGCTGCAAAACCTAAATCATTGCTGTACACAGTGACAAAACCCTAAAAACAGCTCTGCAGAAGGTGGCAAAACCCTAAAATCAGCGCTGTACACAGTGACGAAACCCTAAAAACAGCTCTGCAGAAGGTGACGAAACCCTAAAAACAGTATTTCTTTTGTTTTGTATTCAGAAACAGTATTAGATTCACAGGATTGTATCAATTTGGTCTCATAGGTCATTCTGGCCTTTTGAAGACGTTTAATATATCATTTCATTTCTCTCTCTCTCTCTCTCTCTCTCTCTCTCTCTCTCTCTTCCATTGTTTATTCAGAGAGGGCTTTGGACCACTGGCCAGGGTAATGGAGTACTGTGACCAGAGATGTTTAGGGCTATACCTCTTAGAGATACGCAGACTGAGAGAGACTCTCCTTCGAGATGCACACCCCACTAAGAGAAAGTCTCCACAGGGACAGATAACGGATTTTTTCAGAGCCCCTCCCAGCAGCAGCATAACAGAGAGGAGACATTACCTGCCAGGCAGGGGACTTTACTTGATAGAGCTGTCCAGATAGGACGATCCAGACGCCCCAGGCTACGAGGATCTTCACAGCTTCGGAGACGCCTGCATAGGCGGATCAGGATCATCATCGATCGGCACCGAGCACGGCCTGTCAGGTTTTTTCCCAGCATGGAGGACATCGACACCTTATGGCAGAGACCCATGCTTGATCTCTTGAGATGAGTTGTTGTACACCCTGAGCTTCCAGCCCTACTCAGCCACTCCTCACGTGTACTGGTTTACTGATGTATATACAGTCTCTAGCTCCCATCTCCTTACCCTATCCCCTTTTTTACTCTTTTTTACCTTGTCTACCATGTTTACCATATTTTCCACCCTTCCACCCCCCCCCCACCTATCCTATCCTCTCCATGCATGTCAGATCTAGATTCTAGATTCTAGGTTTTATTTGCTTATTTTTCAGACAGAGTATCAGATTCTATTGGGATGTAACTTTTGGGTCTCATAGGTCATTTTGGCCTTTTGAAGACGTTTAATATAACATTTCATTTCTCTCTCTCTCTCTCTCTCTCTCTCTCTCTCTCTCTCTCTCTCTCTCTGTTGCTGCTGCTCTCTCTCTCTCTCTCTCTCTCAGCAGGGCAGTGAGCAAGTTCACAGCAGGGCAGTGAGCAGGTGTACTTTGGGTCAGCAGGGCAGTGAGCAGGTCACAGACAGTTACATGTTTGTGTACTGTGGGTTACTGAACAGACATAGAAGAAGTGCATGTATGCATATTGTGGGTTACTGAACAGAGATAGACAGCAAACTGTTTAGTACATGTATGCATATTGTGGAACAAAGCTGGACAGCAAACTGTTTTTTACCTGCAAAACCTGAAAACTCAAGCATGAATTTCTGAGAGGAATCATATTCCGTGACAATGTATGCATAATGTGGTAAACATAGAAATATGTATGCTCCTTTGTGATACAACAGCACAAGTAATTTCTCTCTCTCTCTCTCTCTCTCTCTCTCTCTCTCTCTCTCTCTTGATACAAGGAATAGAAGTCAATGGACGAGCGAGTTGATACTGAGGACGTAACACCCCGCCCAAGGCAAAGATGACTTTTAGGCGGAAATGTAGAGACAACATATTGTCGCCAGGGTCTTTGAGAGCAGAGAAAGCTTCAAGGATCAAGGATGACGTATGGGCTGAAAAGGTGCACATGATGATCAAGGCGGAGGTGAGCCTTTTGAGAAGTGAGATAGAAAGAGAGATGCTTGTAAATGTGGATGCATACAAGAAGGATATGTACGCACTGAGGGGGGAAGTGCAGGCGATTGCGAGGGCTGAGATGAATGTGATGGAGTGTGTTATGCAAAAACGATCAGACGATGCTGTTGCTGCTTTTGAAACCTTTAAATCAAATGTAGAGAAGCGCATGAATGAGAAGGATGCAGTGATTGAAGAATTGAAGAGAAAACTTGCAGCTTGCAGACCCTTGCCTGGAAAGGAGGGAGAAAATCAGCCCTCAATGGTAAAGGAGCTCGAAAACATCAAGGAACAGGTAAAAACCCTTCGAGAAGAGGAGCAGCAGAAATCGCGCACAACCTCTTCTTGGGTAGAGGTCCTCACTCAAACGCAAAAAAAGGTTGATGAAGCGGAGAAGTGGATTGAGGTAGAAAAGGAAGGAAAAGCCAAGATGCCTGAGGCCACACCAACATCCACCATTATTAACATGACCATTGAGGAAGAACAGAGGAGGAAGACTAGAGCTCTGCATGTGCGAGTTACAGGTCTCAAAGACACTGAAAAGGTGGAGGAAGAAGTGAGCAATCTCTTGAAACGTATGGGCATCTCGGAACCCACACACATAGGTGCCTGGAGAGTGGGAAAGAAGGGAAATGATGGGAAAGGAGGCTCGAAGGAAAGAGCACTCATTATGCACTTCCCCACTATGGAAACTAGGAGGGAGTTCTTGAAGAAGAGACCAACGCTCGAGCAGACTGGAATATTTTTGGGTGATGACCTCACCTTGGCACAAATAGCACATTTACAGGAAGTGTTACCAGAGATCAAGGCAACGAGAGAGAAAGGGAAAGAGGGGGGAGAGTAGTTATTCTAGAAAAATGCACCGCATGACGGTGCGAGACCTATGGGACCACCCTTAAGATGGCAGTGTGGAACTGTAATGGGTCACTGAAATTGGATGTTGGCGCATTTGAGGATAGTTTCAGGGAAAGAGACATTATGTATATATATATATATATATATATATATATATACACATATATATATATATACATATATATATATATACATATATATATATAGACACACACACACACACACACATACATACATACATATATATATATATATATATGTGGGATTTCCCACTCTTGAATTGTCTGTATCTTTTCGGGATCCAAGTGAATGCCCTTATTGCTATTGATGAAACCGAGATATGAGATTTTCTGTATTCCAAATGTGCTCTTCTTTGCGCTAGCGTAGAACTGGTTCTTTTCCAGAATCTGGAATTCTTGTTCGACATCCAACGGATTGCGCAAATCTCGTCGAAAAGGCGAGGATGTCATCGAGAAAGATGAACACACATTTGCCAATGAGTACGGCAAACAGGATGTGCATCGTTTTGCTGAAAGTGCATGGAGAGCCTCTGAGTCCGAATGGAATGACGACAAACGCAAAGTGGCCCTGTTAGTTCGAGAAGCCGTTTTGGGAATGTCGGCTTCGAAAATGCGAACTTGATGGTACCCGCTCTTAAGATCTATCTTCATGAAATACTATGCTCTGTCTAGTCTTTCCAAGATATACTTGATGCGGGGCATGGGAATTTGTTCTTGATGGTTATCTTATTTAAGGATCTGTAGTCTGCACAAAGATGTGTGGACTTGTCCTTCTTCATGACGAAGAGGACAGGTGTTGCAAAAGGAGATGATGAAGGGTGGATAAATCTGGTCCGAGGTAGATTTGCCATCAGTGTTTCAAGTTTCCCTTCCAATGCTTTGGATAAGCGGTAAGGGAACTGGCTGGGCAGTGCTATGCGAGGAATCAAGTCAATATGATGATCCTTTGGTCTAGAAGGGGGAAGCTTTGGAGAGGGGCCGTCTCGCAACATGAGATGTTGGTACTTGTCAACTAAGGCCTTCATCCTAGAATCCATCTTTGGCTCTGCTGGGTCTCCAATCTATGAAATGTTGTGAATTGACGGGGCCAATTGTGGTTTGACGCAAACATATAACAGAGCAAATTCTGCGCCTTTTCTAATGGCTTGACAAGTTTGAAGGTGTGAGATAAGTGGAATACCTGATAGTCGTTGATCACAAGCGATAGGTGGGAGTGGGGACTCCTTCGGTTAGGAAGAACACCCCTGTCCGGATATCAATGATGGATAGGTGAAAATCCATCCAAGGTTTACCCAAAAGCAAGTTGCATCCTATTAAGTGAGATACATGAAATCTCGCTCGAATGAGACGTGTTGAATTTGAAATTGAACATTTTCTGCTTTCTGCGTGATTTGTGTTTGGATGCTAGGTGTGAAGCCATCAACATCCACGTGAACTAGTGTAAACAAACACTACAACTTGTTGGCTAATTGAGGGGAAATTAAGTCCTTAGTACTACCAGTGTCAAATAGGATTGTGAACTTATGGCCTTGTGCTGTTCCAAGGGGGCGGAGCAAACTAGAGGATGTGGGGGTGCCCTTATGCTTATCCACAAAGTGATCATTGGCGGTGTCAAAGTGTGCAGCGGAAGTGAAACACATGGACAGCAAGGAAAGAAAAACGCAAGAGAGAGAGAGAGATGTGGAAGGAACCTGAGGGCTCCAGTATATATATGTAGCACTGCAATACGTGAAGATGGGAACAACGATCTTCAGGGGGCAGCAGGTGCTAGGCTATGTGCTCTCACTACCGCTGTGGATCTCCACCAGATAAGTGACACAAAGTGAATAAGAATGAGGGCAAGGCCACATATTTATACCATGCTTATGAGTTGGCCGACCCATCATGGGATTTCTCAATAAATGCTCATGACTTTTAAAAAGGGGTACCATCCAATTTAAAGGTCACATTTGCTTGAAGAAAACTCCCAATCTGAGTCCAACTCCGGTGCAAGCATGTGCGGAGTATAAATGATGCAGGGCCTTGACACAGGGCTGACACACACCTCACATAGGCCAGGCACAGCCACAAAACAGCCCTCAATCACACACACACGAACGGGTTACTCCCCCACCACACGGGAGATACAGGTACTCCCCCACACGGGAGATCCAGGAGATGAACAATCTGCTAACACCCCCTCTCAGCTCCTGGATCTGGAAACAATCCAAGTGAGCTGGAGTGTGTTGTGAGAAGTATCTGAGGAAGAGGCTTCGTCAGAAGATCTGCAGGGTTGGATGCCGTAGGACAGTACTGAAGGTCGACAGTACCATCCAACACCTTCTCTCGAACAAAATGGTATTGGATCTCTATGTGCTTGGTCCGGGCATGAAAGACTGGGTTCCGAGCAATGGCGATACAACTTTGGTTGTCAGTTGCAAGCACAGTCTTCTGATGGGGAAAGCCGAGTTCTCCCAGCAAACGCTGAATCCAAATAACTTCGCAGGTCGCCGAAAAGGTAGCACGATACTCGGCCTCTGTAGAAGACAAGGCAACAGTCGGCTGCTTCTTACTGATCCACGAGACAGCGCCAGATCCAAAAGAAAAGACATAACTTGTAGTAGAGCGCCTGGAGTCTGGATCTCCTCCCCAATCTGAATCACACCAGCCACGTAGGGTGATTTTGGAATCTGATCCTCCCGCTGCGTATCACAGATCAAGAGTGGGCGTATCTCGAAGATAGCGCAACACTCTCTGAGCCAGCCTCTGCTGCATGAATGAACTGAGAATACCAACAACAAAACTCACATCCAATCTGGTGTTGAGCAACCAGATAAGTGAACCAACCAGATGTCGGTAGAGAACTGCATCTGCAAGTCCTGAACTGTCATTGGACGACAGTTTCTCGTTCGGATCCATAGGAGATGAGATAGAGCGAGCATCTCTCATCTGAAACTTCTCCAGCAACTCCATAACATACCGCTGCTGGGAGATGAACATACCACCAGGTGTCTGCTGAATCTCCAATCCAAGGAAGAAATGGAGGGTGCCCAAATCCGTCATCTCGAACTGCTGGCACAAGGCAGCCTTGATTTGCTCTACCAACAACAAATCATTACCTGTGATAATCAGATCATCCACATAGAGGACAAGGACACAAAGACGGCCCCCCTCTGACTTAAAGTACAGGTTGTAATCTGCGTGAGAACGGATGAATCCCAGCTTCTTCAGGTACTGATCCATCTTCTCATTCCAGGCACGAGGTGCCTGCTTAAGACCATACAGGGCCTTAAACAACCTGTAAACATATTCCTCCTTACCAGGTACCACAAAACCGGGAGACTGAGAGACATACACCTCCTCCTTCAAGTCACCATTGAGAAAAGCAGACTTGACATCCATCTGGAATACTGGCCACCGCTCATGAGCTGCCAAAGCTAGAACAATCCTGATCGTGGTCATCCGGGCTGTAGGGGCAAACGTCTCATCAAAGTCAATGCCTGCTTTCTGGGTAAAGCCTCGAGCAACAAGTCGTGCTTTGTGCTTGTCCAGAGAGCCATCTGACCTGAACTTGGTCTTGTAGACCCATCTGACTCCAATGATCTTCCGCCGGGGTGGTCGTGGTACTAGCTCCCAGGTAGCATTCCGCTCAATGGATCCGATCTCTGCTTCCATTGCTGCTTTCCACATCCGTTGTGAAAGCGCCTCTTCAATAGTAACTGGTTCCTTGGCTACCATGATCGAAGACAACAAGGAATAGTTGGTCTGCAAAAGTATATTGGCAGACGAAGAATCTGAATGAATCCGGGACCGAGTACGGGGTCCAGAATCATTCCAACTGGTGAAATCGGTCACGCCTGAGTCCTTAAGTGTCTGGATGAGCCACTTAGGAACCACTGCAAGCTCCTCATCTGCATCTGCTTGCTGAAGAAGAAAATCTGATCGCATCCCGGGATCGGTGTATGACTCCTCGGGATCAACTGGAACAGGGTCTTCAGCACCATCATCTTCCGGAACAACTTCTGGTTCATCACGAACTGGAGAATCCACCAGAATAGGCGGAACCGGCATAAGATGAGAGGAACGGGGCAATGGAGGCAAGGGATCTAAATCTGCAAGTGCAGGGGTGTCGTCAGGATCTGCTGACACTGTAGGCTCATGAGTAGTATCCTCCTCTGGAGACAGACTGGATACCCCCTCTAAAACAGAGGACTCATCAAAAATGACATCACGGCTATGCTCCAATCGACCATGCTCTGGATTGTACAACCGATAGGAAGCAGAAAGAGTGTTATACCCCACAAGAATAAACTTGCGAGACTTCGCATCAAACTTGGATCTGTTCTTCTTCGGGACATGAGCATATGCATCACAACCAAAGATGCGCAGGTGGGATACGGAGGGTTTCCTGCCAAAGTAGGCCTGATATGGAGTCTGATGAGGTACAGCGGATGTAGAAGCGCGGTTGAGGATATGGACAGCAGATGCAATAGCCTCTGCCCAGAGGAAACGGGGCAGACTTCGGTGTTCGAGTATCGTTCGTGCCATCTCAACAACCATTCGATTCTTCCGCTCAACAACCCCATTCTCCGACGGAGTACCCACATTCGCCAGCTCTCGACGAATGCCTAATCCTGAGCAAAAATCCACAAAACCATGCGAAGTGAACTCTGAGCCATGATCAGATCGAACAGCCTTTAACTTGTGTCCTGACTCTTTCTCTGCATGGGTCCTCCAGCAGATGAATGTCGAAAGAGTCTCTGACTTGTGAGTGAGAGTACACCCACATGAACCTGCTAAAATCATCAACAATCAGCATAAAATACTTAGAGCCTCCAAGAGAGTCCTTGGACATAGGACCGTTATCATCTTTTAATGATTGTTTTACAACGGAGCTTCCCACTGGTCTACCTCCATATAGACAAGAAGATCATAAAATTGATCTAGTGCCTGGTTTGGCTGCACCAAATCAGCCCCCTTATCGGGTTAGTGCAAGCCAACAAGAGGAGATTCTTAGCCAAGTAAATGAGCTTTTGGAGAAGGGTCTCATTCGACCTAGTTCTTCTCCATACTGCTCACCAGTCTTGCTTGTGCAAAAGAAGGATGGATCTTTCCGCATGTGCGTGGATTATAGATCCCTCAACAAGATCACCATAAAGAATCGTTTTCCTATTCCAAGGATAGATGACATCCTGGATAGTTTGCGGGGAGCTTCCCTCTTTAGTCGTATTGACTTAAAGAGTGGTTATCATCAAATTAGAGTTGCACCTCAGGATGTGCATAAAACAGCCTTTCGAACCAGCTTTGGACTTTATGAGTTTCTTGTGATGCCGTTTGGCCTCACAAATGCTCCAGCTACATTTAATTTGATGATGAATCGCATATTTCAACCACATCGAGCTTTCACGGGAGTTTTCTTCGATGATGTCCTCGTGTTTTCCAAGACGGAAGAAGAACACAAGGAGCATCTTCGAATAGTCTTTGAGGAATTCAGACGACATAAGCTTTTTGCAAATCCCAAGAAATCTGAATTTTTCCTCAAAGAGATTCATTATTTGGGACACATAGTCTCACATAATGTAGTTCGCATGGATCCAGACAAGATCAAGGCAATAATGGAATGGCCTCCACTTACCACAGTTCATCATGTAAGAAGCTTTTTGGGATTGTGTTCTTACTATCGGCGTTTTGTACGACATTTCGCCCATATTGAGTCTCCTCTACATGATCTTACCAAGAAGAAGATCGCTTTTCATTGGAGTGAAAGGGAGCGTATGGCTTTTCAAACATTGAAGGATCGGATTAGCCAAGAACCAGTTCTTATAATCCCTGACCTCAATAAAACTTTTGAAGTTTATTGTGATGCATCAGGTGATTGTGTAGGAGCGGTGCTCAATCAAGAAGGACATGCAGTGGCCTTTGAGAGTAGGCATCTACGAGATGCCGAACTCCATGCATCCATCTATGAAGAGTGAAGCTTTTGCCTGCTTCAAGCAATGGTTAGTCATGGCTGAGAAAGAAACTGGAAACTCCGTCAAAACCGTTAGAGTTGACAAGGGTGGGGAGTTCACCTCAGGTGAGATGCAGCGGTTCTGTGTAGAGAAAGGCATAAAGAGAGAGTTTGCTAATACAGGCACACCATCGGAGAATGTTGTAGTTGAAAGGAAGAACAGGACAGTGGTTGAGATGGTGAGGACGATGTTGGCCCACAGGAGTCTTCCGCAGCAGCTTTGGGCAGAAGCGGTTGCATCTGCGGTCCATATCCTCAATAGATCCCCGACTGCAGCGGTTCCTGGTAAGACACCTTTTGAGGCCTACTTTGGAAGCAAACCCAGTGTCTCTCATTTTCGCATTTTTGGATGTGATGCCTGTGCGCATGTTCCTAAGATTCAGAGGGGGAAGATGGACTCCAAGACTCAGAGGCAGATCTTTGTGGGGTACAACTCCCAGTTGACGGGATACAGGTTGTATGACCCCACTACAAAAGAGATTGTGGTCAGCAGAGATGTGGTGTTTGATGAGCAGAGTATTCCAGAGGGAGTACAACCTCAGCCTTAGCAAGCTGAGAATACTCCGATGCTTGGTGATACATGAGACAATTGGTCGTCGGCACGTTCCCGTGGCAGCCAGAGAGTTCCAGCAACGCCTACTACTACTGTGGAGGTTACAGAGGACTCGCCGGATCTAGAGGAGCCAGCTGATGTCTATGAAGACGTCTCAGAAGATGTTGTGGAAGTTCCAGTTGATGGTGAGAGAGTGGGGGATGAGCTGTACAAGCTACCTCCAACTTGGGTCAGACTTTGCGGGATCCAGGCATTGAAGGTATTCCCCCAGAGTGGGAGGTACAGGATGGCCCGCGACGATCTCATCGAGTTCGGGAGCAGGGTCAGCTTGGTGAGTTTCTTCATGTCAATTATGGTTTGATGACCCGTGCTATACAGGACCGTGAGCCTACAGATGTAGGACAAGCCCTCAAACAGGATGTTTGGAGGAAAGCAATGGAGCAGGAGATTGATGCCATTGAGAGGAATGGCACATGGGACTTGGTACCCCGTCCAGCAAAACGGAAGGTTATTGGGGTGAAATGGGTTTTCAAAATCAAGTATCATAGTGATGGTTCTCTTGACAAGCATAAGGCTAGATTGGTAGCCAAGGGTTATGCTCAGCGCCAAGGAATTGATTATGATGATACATTTGCACCTACAGCACGGATGGCGACTATCAGAACCACGCTTGCTGTTGCTAGCAATAGGAGGTGGCCCGTGTACCAGATGGATGTCAAATCAGCCTTTCTAAATGGTGATCTTCAAGAGGAGGTGTATGTTGAGCAGCCTCCAGGGTTCCAGCAGCCTCGGTCTAAAGGTATGGTTTACAGGTTAAAGAAAGCTTTGTATGGGCTGAAGCAGGCTCCTCGAGCCTGGAATGAGAAGATAGATGCCTTCTTTTAGCGCAAAGGTTTTCACCGATCCACGGCAGACCCAAATTTGTATATCCACCGCGAGAATGGCCTTTCGACGGTCATTGTTCTCTATGTGGATGATCTCATCATAACAGGAGGGAATGTGGCACACATCAAGAAGACCAAAGCATCATTACAGTCGGAGTTTGAGATGACCGACATGGGATTATTGCATTTTTTCTTTGGTTTGGAAATTTGGCAGGATCAAAGGGGGATATTCATTTCCCAAAAGCGGTATGTTCAGGAACTACTTCAGGCCTTTGATATGCAGGATCGCAAACCCATATCTACTCCGATGGATCCTAATCAGAAGCTATCAGCTCATGATGATGGAGAGTTGGTGGATGCTTCGTTGTATCGGAAGCTTGTTGGTTCTGTGATCTGGTTGCTGAATACCAGATTGGACATTAGCTTCCCGGTTGGGCTCTTAGCGGGTTTATGAGTCAGCCCAGGAAAACTCATTGGCAAGCAGGTCTCCGACTATTGCGGTACCTCAAGGCCACCCCGGATCGTGGCATTTTCTATGCAGCCAGGCGGACAGAAGATGAGGTGTACCCGAGGGGATGGACAGATTCAGATTGGGCAGGGGATGTTGATAACAGAAGATCAACAACTGGATATTGCTTTACCCTTGGTTCAGGAGCGATTTCTTGGAGTAGTAAGAAACAGCCGACGGTGGCTTTGTCATCCACAGGAGCTGAGTATAGAGCAGCCTGCACAGGTACTTGTGAGATCGTGTGGCTTCGTCGTTTGCTTGGTGAACTTGGCTTTCCACAGCAGAGAAGTTCAGCCATCTTATGTAATAACCAGAGTTGCTTAGCCATTGCACGAAACCCGGTGTTCCATGCCAGGACTAAGCACATTGAGATCCAGTATCATTTCGTTCGGGAGAAGCTACTGGATGGGACAATCATGCTTGATTACTGCAAGACAGAGGACAATGTTGCAGATCTCTTCACGAAGGCTCTTCAGCAGGCCATGGTTCAGACACACTCTAGATCTCTTGGATTGGTTCCACATCCTGGATCTGCGAGGGGGTGTTAAAGCTAAATTTGTCATGTCCAGATGTGTCCCTAGTATGGTCCAGGCCC
>NC_141106.1:32064715-32069715 GCF_041138505.1 Cibotium barometz
AAATCAAGCATAAAATGCAAAAATGCAACCAATTACAAAATCTGCAAACACGAGATTAATTAGTGCAAAAGAGAGTCTTACTCGATTAGAGAGTGATTAGAAGATATTAATGCATCTTAATGAAGATATAAAGCAATTATAGAGTATAGAATAGTATGGAGAGAATGGGAGAGTGCTTCACAAATTCTCTAGAGCTCTCTCAATCACGTGAGATCAAAAAGGTCTGTTTTTTGCCCTAAGGACTTTTTATAGGCACTTTAGTGTGCCCGTCTACACTTGGCCACCCACTCCAATTTGGCCGAAATTCAAATACGCCCTAGAGCTCTAGCCATACAAATTGGAACTCATGTGAGCCGATAATCATACATGGTGGCTTAATTATTACAACACATTATGCTCTCCAATTGCAAAATTATGCGTGTGAATGTTGCAACCATTTTGGTTCAACACTCCCCCCTTCCTAGTCTGTGCACATCCTCGAGCGTGGTCACTTAAAGTATGCAAAACAAGCAAGGACATTGTGAAGTGCCATGCCAAATAAAGAAAGATTTTAAAGCATAGGCAATTGAAACAAGTAAAAGAGCGCATGCAAGTGTTAAGCTGATTAGAGTTTTAACTAAGTGTCAAACAATGAAAAATAACTATAGTCCTATTGAAACACAATTTCAAACACCTTTGTATAGCATCAAATGTATTGGTATGCCGCTAGTTATGACTATAGTCTTAAGTCCCATAAATGTATAGATTTCCCTAACTCACAATCAAACAACTAAGAATAAGAAAAGGTGTTTAGATTTATTGTAAAGATGTAGATTTAAAAACTTTTTTTTTTCTTTTTAAATTTTTAAAACAAAGGTTCCACCCCAATAAGACCCAAGCAATGGCTAATAGACCTCCGCCAAGAGTATCTAGAAACTGCAAGGTACCTCAAGGACGATGGGCCTTGTCATGATGTTTATATATGTGACTTGACTATCCACCCCATGAAAGTGAGGGCATCCGTCCCATGGCACTATAAAGACAACCACAAGTCCTACCAATACCAAACATGGCGATAGAGCTTCTTATGATTCACTTTAGACATTAGTGTTTACTCCACGTTTACTCCCAAGAGACCAAGGCATCGGCTCTCAGGTGCTAGAGCTACCCAAGATCCTACTAAGAATTTTTCAAGGCAATCACACCCAAGTCACTTTTTCTCTGTTTTACTAGTTACCCCCTTTTTTTTTTCTTGTTTTTAGTTTTTACCAATACCCTAAACCCTTACACCTTACCTATAGCCTAGAAGAATGATTGTTAATAGAGATAACCAGGTACACTTATGGTCCTAAGTACTTAGCATACTCCTTTGGCATATGTCATACATAAACACTAAATAGAGATGGCTAAAACTTAGTCTAAAACTTAGTCTAACATAGAACCTAGAGTCATAACCCATCATTTTTCACAAAGTAAAACTAGAATCAGCATACTTGGTGTTACATTTATTTCATGCATGCTAAAATAAAAGGCTACAAAAACATGGAAAAAAGATAATTTGAGTACACCTATTTTTGTCTGCTTCGTGATATTATGTCTTCCCATTGTCTTTATGCCTCCCACAATCCTTTGCTTTGAAATCTGCACTTGAGAATCATCTTCCATCTCTATCTCTCTTCAGTTTCTATCTCTCTTCAGCCAAAAATTCTTGAAACAAAAACAAACCACAAGAAACAAAAGAAAGAAAGTAAAAGAACAAAAATTTGTTATGGTGCTCATCACCAGATTTAGCCAAGGGGAAAAAACTCGTAGGAAAAAAATGCCCTAGCTTTTCGCTCTTATTGAAAGGTGCAAAATTCACTCATGTACTAGAGGTGGGACTTCATCTTCCCCCTCTACATCTATGTTATCATCAATGACCTCTGAATACAAGGAAAGTCCCGTACCATTGCTGCATTCACCTTCTTGAGGTTGACACACACATGAAGTTTTCCATTTTTCTTGGGTATTATCACAATTGGAGATACCCATTCAGTGTGTTCTATCTCATAGATAAATTCTACATCTAATAGCTTATCAATTTCTTCCTTTATTTTCTGTGCAAAGTTCTTGTTTGTACGTATAAGGACGTTGCTTAGAGGGCTTAGCATCGGATTGTATGCTGACATATTTCTGGGTCAACTCCCTTCAAGTCCCAATAACTCCAATCAAAGACATCCTGATACTCCTTTAGGGTGGAGATCAAAAACTCCTCCTCCTCTGGGGTCAAATCCGTGGTAATCCAAACCTGTCATGGATCCTCACCAGGTTCAGCTAGATCTATCTGTTTAACATCTTTTGGTCCATCGTATGAAATGCTTGGTTCTTCTGGTTTTTGCCTTACGGGTTGATGTAGGTCAATCTTTCTATCTTGAATGGTATACTTCTTGAAGTTAGGAGGTGCATCAAGAATGTCCCCTTCTTCCTTCGAATTGTCACTCATGGATGACCAAGCAGCTTTAAGAGTCCTCTTGTGTACTTGCAATAGAGCCTTCCTTTCCACCTTGGTTAGTGTACTCGCTTGGCTACCAACTGTTGTAGATTTAGTTGACCCTTTAGAGTTGGTTTTGATCTTTCATCGCCTCTTCTTCTTGTGATTGCCCCCATTGGCAATAGTGAGCTTTTCAACGAGTTGAAACCTATGTTGCCACTTCACTTCATCTTTAATACAATCTTATGCTTTAACATAATACAAGTACTCATTCTTTCTAGAGAAATTAGGAGGTGAAACAAAATGTTCTTTGTCTAGATCCTCCTCTTCTTGTTTCTTCTTCTCTTGTCACTCTTTTTCGGCCTGTTTTTGAAACTTCCTATGACTATTACAGAATCTTTGTCTTGGTTTACTTGGAGGAATCTCAAGGGGAACCTCTCTTTCTTTCAAGAGTAGTCTTACCTTTTCTAGCTCTCCCTCAGAGACCTCCCAATCGTTATCAGAATCTAGGTTTGTAGGGGTTTCAAACCACCCCTCTTGATCCGCATCATTTGCTGAATTGATTGACACTTCCATCACTGAGACTTCTTTAACATGCAATGCAGAGGTTTGGATTGTCTCATAAAATTGTTCATCCAATAGTTGTTGTCCCGTAATTGGTTGTACCATTCTAATTGGAACAATATCATATCCATATGGATCACAGCACAGAATTGAATTGGTCTTGGTAAAGCAGGCAAGATGGGCGAGGCCCATTCAAATTTTGAAGTACCCAATCTCTTGTATCTATCCCATTTATTCATTGGGGCTTTTAAAAGCTTCCACTTTGTAAAGATTGAACCCATAACCTTAATTGAAGACTATATAAGTGATTTTTCACTTAGTAGAAAGAGCTTTTTTGTAATTTGAAAGAGAAACATGTGTATGAAGAAGAAGATAAGGCTACATGTTGTGGGATTTATAAAGCTTATGGAGCTTCCATCATCAAAGCTATTCCTCTCTCAGTGATTGTAAGCTTTCCAATTCATTAATGCAATCGGATTGAGCTCTTATTTGTCCAATTTCTCCTCTCTTTAATTCTTGTTTTTGGAATCTTAAATGAGTTAATTAGTGTGTTAATTGGAGTCCAAATGATGATGTAGCTATCGGGAAATAGTTCTAGCATGTTACTAGTGCGTTTGCAAGCCTCAAATCTCTGACGTTTTGCCCTGGCACGAAGTGAATCATGATTGTTGGTACCTCTTGAAAGAGTGGTTTTCTGTATGGTTTTGTATTCCCATGTGATTGTGCTATGCTTTAATGGTGTATGGTGGTCTAGACTAGTTATTTCATCATTGTTTTTCCCTATTGTTCATTGCTTGATGTGATATGGATGTGTGCTTGATTAGCTTAATGCCTACTGTGCATGATGTTGCCTGTGTATTCTTGATGTATGCCTAGATTCTGTAGCGCTTGACATGCCTACGTAGCCTACGTGCCCTAACCAGATCACTTCCCTATGCATTGACTTGTTATGTTAGTGCCTGAAATCTATGCTTAGATGTCCGTCGCGGTGATCCGTTAACATTGGCGTCGCTGCCGGGGAACGAAATCCATATTTTTGTGAATCTAGTAGTTTTGAATCTTGTCGAAAAGGCCTCTAGGTTTGCTTGGAGAATATTCACTACTTTCATTTTTTAGTTAGTTGGAGGACAGAAATCGAGGATTTCTATGTCTTTGAAGCTATCAAAGAGTGGGACTCTTGTGAGACTTTAGAGTAGATAGGGTGATGTTATGAGTTATGGCATTTTAAACAATGCAATGTCCACTAACATTGCCGGATTACATTAGGATTTAGGAAACCTCCCCCCATTTTCTATTTATTTTTTGGTTTTCTTGTTTTTCTTCTGTTTTTCAGTTAAGTGTGATAATTGTATTTGCAAGTAGTTCATGACTTCATTTCTACAATAGGAGTAGGGTAACTAAGCAAATAACACTTAGTCGGGGGTTCAAATAAAGTGCCTTAGTGTGGATACTACCCTAAGTAGGCAAGCATATGGTGTGAATAGAAAATCTGTGAGAAAAGGTGTGTGATGATTGTTCAGGGTGAATTTTGTTGCTTGAGAATCCTTGAGATGCATGGTTTGATGCTTGGGTGAAACAGCTCCTAGAAATTCCTTCACTTGCTCCAGGTACGATGGATCACGTTCTATCGTTCCTGGCAAAGTAGGCTGAATTGAGTGACACTTTGGGGCTGGACATATTGATAAGGCACTAATCCCCATTGTTCACAAGTTGGTAACCACAAAAATCACATCAAGTTCACTCTAGTAGCCGGCATTGGTCCTCAATTTGTGGAATGTTGTGTTAAAGTTAGTATCTCATGTGGGATCGGCTTCTTACATGTTAGGCATTTTAGAGGTTTTATTAATCTCTATTAATGTTTAATGAGTCGGCCTAATTCCTTTGTGGGTATTTAAACAAACCCTTTGCACCCATTGTATTCACTCATCATTGCTAATCAACACTCAAGCTATTGGTCGTATGCTCTCTCTCTCTCTCACATCTAGTC